>NW_020218564.1:331519-579644 GCF_003070985.1 Temnothorax curvispinosus | reverse complement strand
TCTCTCTCTCTCCTTCTCTCTCTCTCTCTCTCTCTGTCCACATCTCTTTCTCTCAGCATTTTCTTTCTCTTTCCCTTTCCACGTACGCATGCGTTCACGTCTCTATCTTTTTCTCGCATGCCCGCGTTCTCTTTCTTTCGCCGATACCCCTTTGCCTCCGCGTTTGCCTGCTTAGTCGCGCGCGAACAACGTACACATTTTATTTTATTCCATTTCGCAGCAGATCCCACCACGCGTTTAATATCGTCCGGCCGCCGTTGGATTGGCCGATCCGAAATTGTGGGAATATGTCACTGGACGAGAAAATCCAACGGAGGCCGCCCACTCTCTCTTTCTCTACTTGATGTTCTTTCTGCGTGTACCCTTCTTCGTCGTGAATGCCGTGATTTCCGTCGCAGTATCTTTTCGCGGTTTCGACGAGCGAGAATTGTGCGACAAACCGCAAATTACGAATAATTTGCAAACGTTTTTCGAGAAAAATGATAGTTCGCGTGCCGATAGTGAAATGACGGCGGGGAGAGCAACGATTGATCTTAATGGTGCCTCGGAGAAACATCGGCATCTTTATGTAATACAGAGCTCCATCCATTACCGCATGCAGCGAGCAATATTTCCACGCAATCATGGATTTCCGATTTCATCATAATAATGATTAATTTAAAAATATCCTGTATCACGGGATATTAATCACAGAAACAGTCTTTACAGTAATTAATGAAATCAAAACTTGCTACAAAGCTTTGATTTTTTTCTTTAAGTATTTAGATATACATTTAGGTATATATTGCGCGTTTACGTATTTCGAAGTATTCAGAGTACACAAAGTAAGTTTTCAAAGAAGTATGGGAAAAAATATAGAGAGATTGATAAATCCTGGGTTTCTTTTATCACTGGCGGTCGAAGCAACCCCCCCTCGAGCCCCTCGTGGGAGCCGCGTTGGCACTCATCCCATTTCCTTGATAATTCCCATAATGCTGTGGGCGGATATTCCAATAAAGGGGGAACAGCCCCTGGGTACAAAACACTGAAAGCGACGGACGGTCGCGATTCGTCAGGTTGCGCCACGATTCACGGGTTCGCGAGGATCGAGACAAATAAAGGCTGCAGGGAGAGCCGACGGCACTCGAGAGCCGGCTTACGTATAGCTTCAGATTTGTCACGTGGCATGCAGGAATGCGCGATAATTACTCAAAGATGCGGGCCCACTGTGCTTGGTGCACGCTGGATGCGCGATTTCTCCAGGCTTGTTCTCCACGCGTAGCGGTCGCGATTATTAATTCTCGTTGGGAAATCCGCTTTGAAGGAGAAACGGAAATGGATTTTCTCTTGAGTGGAAACATTTCATAGCAAAGATAATTTTTGCATCGAGGATATACGAGAAGAAACGAAATCGCTGCTGATAAAACTTTCAAGTTTGACTTGAATTTTTTGCAAACGAATGTTCAATTCGTCGCACACATCCGATCGCTTCCGCAGCCGGAATACATGCGGCCAGACTTCTGGCGTACGCGAACGTGAACGCGAACGCATACCAATTATTTCTATCCCGACGCCGTTAAAGGTCAGGCGTCGTCGTGCGTTCGATCGGCAACATTGTCTCTGTTCTAATCATAGATTCGTTCAACGATTAAAGCTGTCGATTACAAATCACCTGGACTAACCAGATCGCGGCGGCGAACGTCGACGACGATTTCGCATCCGCCACTGTCGAGTCTTTTTCCGCTTCGTTGTTTTTTTTTTCACCTTCCTTTTGTTCGCGCAAGCAGGGTCATCGAACGCGGCAGTCTCGATTCGAATCTAATTACGATCCCGATAATTCCGTCAGCAGGAGGAAATAGTAACTCACCGGAAACCTTCGGGTCAGCTGCCTCCACCTTCATCGCCGCCAGGCTCGCTATTGTCGGCGGTACCTAAAAGAAATACATTACGATGTACAATGCACCGGCGTGCCCAGGGCCGTACGCGAACGAAGGGGACGAAGCGAAAGGGAGACCCTGCCGCCCACGCGGTAGACGCGAGATGTTTCCGTAAAATCTATTGTACAAAAGACCGGCTATTCCGCGAACTAATCGCGTTATTGCCTTAGGCTCGCTCGTAATGGCCGTTTAATATCCTTCGTTAACCCTACTGCTACCAAGTAATGAAATTACCTACGGGCATATCTGCCACGGTATTTCAATTTTGAGTAACTAACTTTTATATATCGACGCGCTGCATATTCCATTCTTTCATTTACGAAACGATGTTACATTTATCGAATAATCGAGCAAATACTAAAATTAAAATCAGGAGTCCTAAGAAAAGACACTATCTTGGAGGGAGAGAGATCGGACGAAGACACTTGTCGGAAGCCCCATCGCGGTTCAAATTATTCGAATACTCTACGATTTCTGAAGCCTTAGCTAAGATCTGATCCAACGATGTCGTTGAATTTACGAACCGGTTACTACATCGTCATCCATCTACCGCTGTCGTTCCCTCTTCTTTCATCGGCGTTGAGCTTTCCGTTTGTCTTGAAAATTATTCACGATTTGATTTACTCTTTGAATTAAATAGAGCGAATAAAATAACTTGTTATTAAAACTTGAAGAAATTTTATCTCGGCGCGTAAATTTATTGAAAGTTTCGAATTACTTTTCGTATATAATTACTGCATAAACGTATTCTATTACGCTGTGACGCGTCAATGCATTATCGTTCGACGAGATTCTTCGTACCGATCTGTGAACTTCACTCCTAACAAGATGCAACCTCTCGTGCGCCCGATCGAACGCGCACCGGAACAATCGATTAATTCCATCGAATCTAATAGAACTCGCCTCACGTACGTGACCATTGCGTTCCATCAATTCTGCAATCTCTAATCGAACATTTATATTCCTCGTTCATAATTATCGGCGACCTTCCGTGCCTAATATTACGGATTGCAGCGTATCGCGCATAATAACGTCGAGGGAACGTAGAGAGGATGGTTGGGAAAATCTTTTCGCATGCCCCATCGTGATTCTGAGGAGAGAAGAGTGGAATGAAGAACAAGATACGTTTATAGTCGCGATATACATTCTAAATTAATGTACTTATCGCGGACGAAAAAATTCGCAAGGAGAAAACGCGGACGCGAGGAAACAAATGGAAAATAATGTGCATCACGATGTATATAATGCGGACGTGTGCACCAAGGCACGGAGGGGGAAACGCGAAGAGGGCAAAGAAAGAGAAAAAGATCGGAATGGGACAGGGGTGGGGCGAGAAGAGTGGTGACGAGAAGGAAGAAGAGAATCGAAGAAGAGAGATAGAGAGAAGAGGAGAGTATAGGAGAGGGTAACGATAAGAGAAAGAAAGACGATGATAAAAGGGGAAGAGAAAGACGGGGACACGCCGATGAAGGAAAAGGTGGAGAAGGAGAAGAAGGAGGAAGACGAGGAAGGGTAGAAGTAAGGAGAGAGGCAAAGAGAGGGTATGCGAGAGAGTACAGAGGTATATGAGAAAACAATAGAGCTGATTTGCAAACAATAGAATAACGTTAAGACTCGAGTATTATACGCCGTTGTTACTTCTTGTGCCATAACGCCGGAGAGCATATGCCCATTAATATTCAAAGGCGAAAATAATGTAAACGACACGACAAAAATCGGGGGAATAATTTCAATTCTCCCTGTATGGGATTCCACAGCAGCGATCCCATAGCTGGATCGTCTGCACGCGCGGTTTCGTGTCTCTCCTCTTTGGTATTCTAGCATTTGTACCGCGAAATCACATCGTTGATCATAACTTAATGATAATGCAATAATATTGAATTTTACATCGTCAAAACCTGTTTGCCTTAATTTCAATAACAAATATATTTTTCTGTCTTACGTCTTACGAGAAAAGGAATTTGATAAAATGTCTTCGAATTGAGTGTCAAATGTGCTTATAGAAGAAGTACGTAATGATTTTATTGTAAAATATTTTGCAATTTTTATATTTACCAAGAATACGGAATTTTTTGAGCCAGCGAGTTGTAGAAATAAATAGTTGGATAAATAACAGAAAACTCGAAGGTATTCAACAAGCGAAATCATCACCAGGCGAAGTCTATATCGACTTTTATTACGACGTATCATAACCGATTGTTCGCGCTTACAATTCTAGGAAGCGCTGAATTATTCTAGCACACTTAAACTCACACAGCTCCCGTTAGTAACTTTATGACTCGAGTCGGTTGAGTCACCGCGAGTATTGTTTTTGGATAGCCCGCGATTGTCTGGCTTTTGACGAAATATCTCGCGACGATTCAACACAATTCAACTACTTGAAATCTTCAATACGTTCAATAATTGTCCACATTTGCGTCTTTGTCGAATTCCTCGTAATAATGATCTTTAGAATTTGTGAACGATTGTAAAAATTGCTGTTTCAGATCTTAAATGACACTTTCGCAAGAAGTTGAGGTTCAAGTCCATAACCTCGGCTAAAGTGTAATGAACTTTGGGATGGAATCAGATTAAAATAATTATTAGGTTTCAAAGAAAAGACTTACCCTCGGACTGGAATCCTCGGACTCTTCCCGCCTCACATTTTGAAAGAGTACGCTACCCATCTGAGCCTGCAGATTCTGCTGCAGCATCTGCGCCAGCTGCGGATTCTGCGACAAAATTGCTGGATTTTGTTGCAGTAGTTGCGCCAATGCCGGATTTTGCACCAGTATTTGACTTAACGGTGAATTAGACATGGCATGTACGGGATGTTGCTGCTGTTGTTCCTGCGATTGATGCTGTTGCGATTGATGCTGTTGCTGTTGCTGCTGTTGTTGTTGTTGCTGCTGCTGCTGCAGATTCGGAGAGTTTGCGTTTGATGTCTGACAGGATTGCGACAGATTACCAAGAGACGGAATTGCACGTTGCGGACTTTGCGGGGTATGCGGAGGCGTGGGTGGACTTCCTGGCGCCATCGACGAGGCGTCCTTCTCCTCTTTTACCTTCATTTTTCCTGTGAGAAAAAGGAAAGAAATTTTAACGTTGTCTATCAAAACATATTAAACATAACAAACAATTTTTTTAAATATTCAAAATACAATAAATTATATACATATACAATAAAATAATTTACGAAACGTAAAGTTGGTATATAGATTTAATGGTTTCGCAATCAATGACGAAGCCGTTTTCGATATCAATAATGATAAATGACTTTTTTCTCGAGAAATCCAAGGTGCGTAATATGTATTATTGGAGCTAACTGAGAAGTGGGGAAAAGAGCTATCTGAATATTGACGTATCAACGTTATTGACGTATTTACGATTCTCCGTGAGGCTTAACAAGAGCCGCGGAATATCTCGAGCGATCCATAAAATATTTAACTTTGACTTCTTATCGGAGCCAATTTTAATAAATGCGTTTTCTAAACAAGCCGACTTCTAAGCAAACCGCAAAGCGAATCGAGTAAAAACAATTAAAACTTACGGACATGTGTTATTTATTAAATAACAACTCGCTGCAATAGCAAGTAAAATTTGTGCATATCTATGCTTGATAAAAGGAGACTCGTATAAGTCTTTTAAATTAAATGAACGCGAAAACTTTGCGCTCTAGAAATGCTCAAGTCTCGATAAGAAGCGTTATAAAATGTAAGCTATCGGCCGGAAATGATCCATTCGGACCAATTCACGATTACTAAATTGAATTACCATTTTTAATTATTCTATTTCAATTATTCTATTTTAATATATCTAGAGAGGTTGTTGTTCAGTGAGTGTATTTTTTCAATTAATAAAAACAGAATGAGTTGAATGAAATAAAAGAATATTGATTCGGCACTGCCTCGAATAATTTAAATCCTATATTACATACCTATTTAAAAATTTCCAAATATTCTAGAGTTCTGATCTTCGCCAGCATTCTGGCGAGACTGATACTCGCAATTACTTTCTTTCGTTCTTTCGTAATTTCAAAAAAACTTTACAGAGGGGTAATATGCTTCCGGATTGGTCTAAAGCTATAACAAGTTGGGAAGAGGCGGTGAATCCACGGGGATATGCGGTTGGTCTAGAGCAGTAAAAGAGAGAGACCACGGGGGAAGTTTTTTCTTGAGTTCGAAGTCGTGAAATTGAGACGTCTCAATTCTAAAAGCCGCGTAATCGACTGCTGGCAGGTACATCTGCTCTGAAGTATTCTATATATGGGGAAACGCATATATATATAAAAGTTTGTAATACTACTCGATATCCTATCAAATAGCTTTTGTTTATTAATCAATCTTTTTGATAATTTTTAATAAAATAGATCTTATCATACATATGAAGTATATATCATATTTTTTAACAAGTTTAGTTTATTAAAATTTCTTGAGCCGCGCGCGATAATTATAATAAACTAATAAGTTGCTTTCCACAGAAGTAAAATATTATCAAAAAATATAAGATTCTCTAAAAAATATTTAAAAAATTTTAGTTTTTAAAAAATATATGAACCGTTATAAAAAATGAAGTTCTAATCGCGCAAACAACTCGTCGATGATACAGGTAAAGTTTCAGTGGATTTCTACCCTGCGGATATAATCCGCGGACACCAGGTAGATAGACGCGTTTTATTCGCGCAAGTAAGCTTTGAGAATAGATGAGGAATGAGGAAAACGAGAGAAGAGCACGATAGGAGTAGACTTAGATTCGGGAAAGGGCTTAAAGATCCCTTTATTGAAAAAGAAACTCCGGGACCCCCCTGGAACGCCTTTCCCGAAGGTTAGATCGATGACGTCTACTAAAATTATGAAACCCCTTGGATCTCTTTTTTTCAATTTTATTCTTCCTCGTTTTTCGTGGTTGAATCTTTCTTTTACTCTTTCACGCGCTCTCCACCTTTTTTTTTTCATTAAACGAATGGAGTGTCCTATATCACGATGGATGGTTCGCTTACCATCGACGCGATTTTCGTCAATCGATGAAAAATGACTATCCATCGTAATACGGACTCCCCCGAAGAAACAAAAAATCGATTGTATATTGTGGGAAAATATTTGTCGCGCAATATATATTGGCAACATTTTTAGTTTTCAGATTCGTCGAGGCACGATTTCGATTCCATACCTTTTGAGTATCGTGATTAAATGTAGAATTTTGTGCTTCATATGATTAATAAGGGATTATAATTAATAAAAATGTATAACGCAGGAGGGTCGTCGTAAATAGCGCAAAAAGATTCGACGCTCGTTCCAGTATATTAAATGAATTCTCATCCTTGTGAGGGAGATTTCTGAAGAATCGCATGCATATACGCGGTTCTCTGTATCTCGCTCGCGGCCAAGTCCTTAAATTGACTCGATTTTTAAGGCCCAGTCTGGAGAAGATACCGCACCGCGGGGATTCTATGTTTCTCTTCCTCCGGAGACGTTCTCCCTTTCGTCTTTGCTCCAAATCGTCTCATATAACGGCGAGTCATGCTCCATCGATACACAATCGCAGTAAAAAACATGTTACAGCGAGTCATCTTTCTAAGATTCCTCGTTTATAAAACACCGTGCGAAACATAACGTGTTGCGGTACAGGAATGAAAATAAATCTATTACTCGTGAGAAAATCCAGATATTAAAGTTCGTGAAATAAAAGCAAAAGAAATAGAGAGATAGAGAAAAAGAGAGAGAATCAATTATGTAAAAAAATTTCTTTTATAAGACAAATTCATTTAAAAGCGACAAATCCAAGTTATTTGAATTGTGGAATTGAATGTCACTTTTACAAAACAAGTTCCACTCTTCTGATTTCAGAAGTTCGAATTACCATAATGTAATAAAGTTAAATGTATACTTGTCAAAATCTTCGTTTATAGAGATTGAATAACAAACTGGATGAGATTATTCGTATATATACGCTCGGTGTTCAAATTAGAGACGGTGACTGACATTCGACCCTCTAACCTCGGAAGTCGCGCGAAAGAAAAAAAGAAAGAGGAAAGGGGGGGCAAGACTTCGTCTCGTATCCTCGAGCCCATTTTTACGAGATACTTAAGCCTTTAAACGGGTGTATCGCGCTCAGGTCAAATCGGGAAACGGTAAGAAAAAACGCTCTCAGATTTCAAATTTCGCAGGGAAATCGGTTAACCCCCGAAATCGACTGCGACGACTCCGCCAGGCGAGGGGAATCGCGCGATTTTTCTCAGGGATTAAATCGAGCGTGACCCCCGGAGAGATCTAGCGTTTTTTCTCTTTTCTCTTCTTGTCCCTCTTCGAGGAGTCGCGCAGGTACCCGGCCCGCTACCTGCACGCGTCCATCTCGGAAAGCCCGAAAAAAACGGAAAGAGAAATATCGCAGAAGGGGGAGGGTAAAAATAGCGCGAGAAAAAAAAACGAGAGATTACGCAAGGAACCTCGAGTAGGGAAAGAAATACACGCGCGAAGGGATTCCGCGTGCACCTTTTCCAATTTCGTTTCTATCTCGTCGGCGCCTGCGGACTCTCCGTTCCCTTCCCTTCCCTTCCGCATCCCTTAGCCAGACCGCGAGGGTAAGAAACAGGGGTAAAGGCGAGTTAATAGTCGGTAAAATACCGTTCTCTCCATGACCCGCAGGGGTTAGGCGCGCCTTCGGGGGTTGCACTCTCTTCTTCTTATTTCATCTCTCTCAACCCCGCGCGAACGGGTAGTTCGCTCTTCGGGGGAGAATCGGAAGGGATACAGCAAAAGGTAGCTGCATTTCCAAAGAGGAAAACCGAAACACGAGGATACTCCTTTCTAAGTAATCGTTGTCGCTGGTTTCCTGCGAAAGCTGCTCTTCCGCCATGGCTGTTCTCGAATTTCCGCGTGAGAACATTAAGAACAGATCAAAGAACGACAGCATCTCAAAGTGTATGTAAGAAAACCGCAAAATTCGAATCGTATAGAGAGAAAAAGAGGAGAGAGAGAGAAAGAGAGAAAGAAAAAGAAATATAATGAAATAAATAATAAAATAAATAATAAAATAATAATCGATGAAATATTATTCAATCGCGTGATTTTCAATACGATCCTTCCGCGCGCATGATGTACCGCGTTACGTAAATTCGGTATTCCAAACACGAAAGTGAGATTACCGGCAAGCCAAATGGCTTCGGCTTTCTTGTTTCTCGCCAGAATCGAATTTCGAGCGCTTCGTCGTCGTGTAACGAAACACGGGCGCGTTCAGAGCCTCGCGTTACGCGTGCCTAACTACATACGTGGTTAGGCTCGTCGTCCAAGCCGGAATCGTCAACGGAAGTAAGTTGCCGTTCGCAAGGAACGCCTGTCGGGGATTTCAAATCGAGCAACGGACGATTCATCAAGTGGTCAATGTACCTAATCGGGAAGAATTCTGAGAGAAAGCCGAGTTCGGGTGTATCTCCGTGATAAATCGCCGATTCCCTATCGGCTCATCATAATCGCGAACGATATATACCGCGGTGAATGCACTCATGTCATTAGAGAACTCTCAACTGGAAATGTGATCTCGCGCATTCGTCGAGAATGAAGAAATCGACTGGATATGTAAAAAAGCAAAACGAGATCTAACAAAACTGATGAATCAACTTTTCGGGGAATAGTCGAGGTGATGATTTATAGTGCACAACGGATAGATATTTTCAGATTTATCATGAACTGTCTCGTAACATAAATAAAAATTGATGCACGCCATTCTCCTGATATTTCATCACAACTGCCTCTCTATTTCTGCCTGAGAGCAAGAATCTCAGGTGGGCACAACCGGGTGTAACGTTTCCAAATTTTAATATTTAACGTCTCGAGGCGAGCAGATCGGGGGATCTGCATGGTTCGGTCGCGAGATAAAGAACGCAGGGCCCCGCGGTGTCCATTTTTAACACCTAACAGAAGTCGAGATGCCCAGTCGTGATTAGCCTTCTCCCCAGGGCCAATGGGCCCGGGCATTATCCGGTGAGAAATTGGCGGCCGTTCGTTTCTTTGTTCCAAGCAATTTTTTATTGACTCAAATTCCGGAAAAAAAGGAAGAAAAAGGAGGGAACGGGAGGCGAGGGTGGTTGCACATCGGGTATCGGAAGATGGTTTAGAGTCCCGCGGTGCTACGTGTGGGAGGCAACTAAGTGGATAAACGAGAAAGAAAAGAGTGATGATGGAAAAAGAGATCAGGAGAAAGGAAGAAGGAGAGAAATGTTGAGATAGAAAGGAAAGAGGAATAAGCGCGGGGGCAGGAGTCCACCGGGGGGAGTGAGTGAGGGGTGAGGGGCCTGAGGGAAGAGAGACGCAGGAAGGGGAGGAAGAAAAAAGGGCCAGGGAACAACTGGCCGCGGCCGAACGCCAGAGCTGCGCTCATTTTTTCTCGTGGCCGAACCCGAAAACCCTTTTATGCCCACCCAAGATTAATTATCCTCCATACTCGAAAAATGAAACTGGCCGCGAACAAAGGAACGCCGCGCGCGCTACTCGGCGGTCCTCACGCGCACGGTCAGCCTCCGTCGTCGTTCGATCGCTGTTCGTTCGCGCCTGATTCGACGAAGAGCCCAATGAGATAATTCTCGGGTAATTCTCCATACATGATAAACAGACATGAAGTACTTAGCAAAGAATCACAACCAAAATCTAATAATTAAGGCTTAAATCGACTCGTTACATTGAGAGGTTCGCTAGATGTGAGCCTCTAAAGTTTAAATAATATCAAATGCAACCTACATTTTAAAGATATATATAGAATTTAAAAAAAATAGCTGTAATAATATACATATATATATGAAATATAACTGTACCAATCGATCCGCAAAGGTGCGCTTTGTCACGCACACGATAATCGAACGGTCAGCGGAGAATTATCATGACAATAAAAAGAAAATGACACTCCAGCATATTCCGCAATTTTCTATAATGGAGCGAGCTCGAGACTCGCACATCGACAAGGGAACAAGAGGTTGGGCGAGCTCGAGAGGGGAAGCAGAGAAGAAACGGGGCAGAATCTCGTTAGACTGAAAAAATTCCACGGCACAGATTTGAATATCGCATAATGTCGAATTAATGCCGGAAATTCGACTCGACGGGGCCCCTCCCGACGCGCGGTAATGGGGCCCTCTGAAATTTCGTAGCGACCCCCATAAAGCGATTTCGCGTATGGAAAACGTGTCGAGGCAATGAGCCCTTCTCCCCACCACTGACCGACCGTCTGTGCTGCCAGCGGGGCCTTACGATGTAGAAACCCTAATAATTCCCTGACAGTGGCCTTTAGTCTCGCCGTTTTTGCTCATGCTCTGAGTTTACGATTTTCTCTCTCGTTTGGACGGATGAGATGAGAAGGAAATATCTTCTCTGATTGTCCAACACATATGCAAATCAGTCAGAATTAATCGCTATAGCCTGATGGTATCGTGATGCATCGTTGCTCCGTTGCTTGATTGCGTGCATCTTTATGAAATAACGCATTTTATTTTTACGTTGTACATTCACTTCAATATCCCTTGACGCTAATTTCAAAAACGTTGAGAAGCTAAGATAAATGAGCATAAGGAATAATTCCACTTATGTTACGTGAAAATAATTTCTAATTTTTATTCGCATTCAGAGTTCGGTGAGTTGGTCCCTCTCTGTCTTTTTCTGGAGCAACCGAGGGCCATAGCGGGGAGAGAGGGGAGTACCCCACGCGTTCCTCTTATTTTACCCGAGGTCGGGTCTCATCGCGCGTCCTTTCTTTTTGCTTGACATAATTTAAAATTTATGAGTTCGAGAATCGGTTATACACGGGGCCATTCTCTCCTTTTCATTCTTTCACTCTCTTGTTCTTCATGAATCCCATCTTCTTCACCTTCTCGATCGCGAGACCCCGTTTTCTGACCGACATGATTCCTAAACAGAATTTAAATATTAAAATTAGACAACTATTTTTAACGAGCATGCAATGAGCTTTTTTTCTCATGTTACGCGCATTAGAACATTCCCTGCGAGCGATGTTTTCATAAAGCACGCAGGTTTAAGAATGCTCCGCTGACGTTCTTCACTGTATTACACTGTATTTAAACGAGGAATACTCTTGTTGAGTAAGAATCGCAACGTTCCTCCTTGTCGACATAAAGTAGGACACGTCACATATAATTGGTACTACGTCCGTCATATTTAACCGGGGTGTCTTTAATGGTTTCTCGCTTCCGACCCCTTTCGCAACTTACTCTCTTTCTAATGTATTTAACAGGGGTGGAGGGAATGCACAACCTCGCGGAAAATCTATGGTCTTTGGGACTAACGAAACCAAGAATGGAAAGAAAAGACAAAACGAAAACAAAAGAATGATAGAAAGAGAAAGAAAGAGAGAGGAGAAATAGAAGTTCATTAAGACCGCCGATGCCACGGGCACCGTATTAGGTTGAACAAACTGGTTTTCGCGGGTCTTTTCTCTCGCCTGCATCATCCGGCGCATCAGGCTCAGATAAAAGGCTCCTGAGATTCGGCATGGCCCTTAACCCTTTATTTGGCAATGTCGCCCCGGAGCAACGTGATTTCTCTTTAAGCCCTTCATAAGAGTCGGCAATATTTCGTTCGCTACATTTACGTATTTATCTGACGTCCATCGCGAAGAAAATTTTCTTATATTTTATCATGCTTTATTATTGATTGCGTATTATAGAAAAGAATAAAATAATTATATGATCTATATATCAAAAGAGTTTACCTTAGATTTAAAGAGATTTAGCCAAGTAAAGAGAGTAATTAGATTAAAATATAATATAGAAACATTCGACGATTCGAAGCTATTAAGGAAATAACGCGATGACTATGTTGAACGGGGAGACATTGATTTAAATATAAACGAACCAACTATTCAATCTCGTTCTTCGTCGCAGATCGATTCTAAAGTCGACTTGTAGGCCATTAATTTGGCAATTGATTGCAATAAATACTTGGCAAAGGCACAACAAACTTTTGCACAACTGCCAAAAAAATATCTATCGATGATGAGCGAATCGACTGACAAAAACAAATAAAGAGAAAAAAGAAGAAAAGAGAATTATGTATTTTCGAGAATGCATATCAAAATAAATCTTAAATGCAGGGCAACGCTGATTGCGTTTCTTTCTTGGACTGTACCGGCCATGTGTTTTCGGGTATCCGCACTCCCACGAGATAATCTGCTCTTATTTTCTCGTTTGTCCGTCACAGTCTTTTCACGAGCGGAACTCCTCTCAAGATACTCCGAAATCAAAGCAGTATCCGACGCGAAGGGTGCGAAGGGTTATCGACACCCTCGTGTCCTCGAGCATTCTCGTTACGGTTTTCTCACCAACAAATGCACTTTACCTCCACTTCTTTTATATAGCGTTTACGATTCGTTGCGTGGATAATTAAGATCAATTTGAATTCGTGTTTCATATGTACAGTCAGAAATAATTAATAAGCATTTTTAATTGTCGCAAATAAAATTAATTTGAGAGTTCGTGAAACCAGTTGGAGAAATAATGTGGCCAACACCACGTAGTTGGTCATAAAAAAAAAAGAAGACGACAACGACGACGACGACGACGACGACAACAGCAACGACGAAGGAGATCCTCCTCGGCTAGGAATGCCTCCTGATGGATTGGTCATCCGTGATTAATTTGACAAGCTGACTTTCTGGTTTTCGGAGACTGACAAGGGGCCCACGGGGCCTCAGCGCCCGTGAAGCCTAATGGGCCTTCTCGGCCACGATGCACCTCTGTCTTTTTATCTTTCTCTCTCTCTCTCTCTTTCTTTCTTTCTTTGGCTTTCCCTATCACAGCGCACACATCGACGAAACTGAAGGTGGGAGCGTTTGAAAAATTAATCAAGCCCACGGAGTCTCCATGGAAATGCTAATGGAAAGTCGTCTTTTTCATTCGATTATTGACACCGCGAATGAAAAGAACAAAGAAGTGCCGCGGACAAGGGGGGAAATAGGAATCTTCTCTTCGTCATTCACGAAATAATAATTTCGATATATGAATCAATAATTTCAGAGAGATCTAGAGAAAAAACAAATTGCGCATAACGTTAATAATTTACAGTATCATTTATTGCTGACGCCTCATCATTTGCATATTTGCATATTTTAATGTAATTCTTGTAAATATGTAATAAATTAAATTAAATTTATTATTTTAAAAATTAGAATGCCAAATAAAATATTCTTTGCAATTAATTTGAAAAATATATAAATTTCTTAGCGATAATTAATCATATTCATCACATCATATATGATAAAAATTAGCGCAATTAATATTTCTTTTTCATAAAAATATCTGAATTAAGTAAAGGATATTTAAATATCGCAGACTCGTAAAAGGAAAGCGATTTTCACAAATACGGAGTTTCTCTCATGTTCGGATATAACGGTGGCTAATCTCGGGGATACGCGCGCGCGAAACCGGTACTCATAAAGATAAAATTATCGAGGATACGGTGAGACGACGAAGTGCCTGTGGGATCCCAATCCATTGATTCGACGAGAACTACTTGTCGCCGGCGTTGCGTCGGCGAGGATGGCACAAAGAAAGACGGCCGTAAAACTCGCACCTCGCCGGCACGACGTGAGTAGATGCACAGAGAAATAAAGTAATAAAGCGATCGATGCACTTACACCGTGATATTCCTTGCGCCAGGTCGTGCAATCGAGGAAAGTAACATTTTGAGAAAGACGACACACTATCCTAATGCTGTTAACCGCGAAAATTTATCAAGCAATATTTATGTAGCAATATTGCAATTGTGATAAATAATTTACTAAATACAATATCATACTTACAACACACAAAGCTAAACAAAACATCGTACCATTCTATCATGAAATATTGTTATGAAATATTTTGTGCAATGTTGAGATGTATATTATGTCTCTTTTAATATAAAATTAAAGTAAAATGTAAAATTTAACAGCCTGACTATGTACTGTATACTTTTGTTCACTTTTTTGTTCGGTCATATATCTTGAAATAAAATCACTTAACAATTCTATGTTATTTATGATTGGAAATCTAGATAATTCCTTTATTACAGACCGACGATAAGAGAATGATAATTAAGATACCGTTGAAAAGCGTAATGTCGTACGGTGTTTGTCGTCGGTTTATTCAGAGTGTCTATAAGAAAGAAAGAGGAACGCACTCGAGATAGTTACGCGTTAAACAGTAATGGCACAAGAAGAAGAAGAAGCGAGTTCCGGGTTGACAGTCGTTGGACGAGGACGACAAACGCGGGACCGGGAAACGGCGAGAGATCGACGTAGAGCTGGAATTAAACAAATAATCTTCGGCGAGTCGGGGAATCCGTTAAGGCACGAAAGTACGGCCGGTAAAAGGAACCTATTGAATTCTAAATTTAAACGAATGTCCAAGTGTCAGCGAGCTGACGGGCAAAATAAACAAGATGCCGCAAGGAGTAGAGGAAAAAGAGTAAGGAGAACGCTCGCGGAGAATGAACGAGAACGGGAAAGGATCTCGTAGATGTACAATATCCAAATCTAATCCTTTTCTGTTCGATATCGGTGTCAGTTACGTAAAAGAATATAAAATTGCAAATTTACATTCTCAATTTTACGATCCGAGATGATTTCGCAAAAACGTCCAGCCTTGTGAATAATAACTTCTTATAATCGGCGGTTTAACTTGATTACCGTTCTATGCTTTCCTACTCGTCGATGCCTCCGTGTTAAAGTTCATCGATACGTCAATTTATAATCGCGGAGAAAAATTCTGAATCTTCGCAAATAATCGACTCATGACGCAGACAAGCTCGTTAACGATTCCAATCGCGATGGTGTCGATGGTTATAAAAAAAGAGGTTCGAGAAGTACATAGAATCGTCGCGAACGCAGGCTACTGCAAGGACTGTACCGAGTCCAACGTCAATAGAATTTCACCGTCCCCCTCTTGCCACTGCTCTCTGACTCAGAACTTAATTGGAGAACAAAAAAGCTGAGGAGATCCAATTGACCCGGAAGCGGACATCAACGCGACGCGGACTACGACAATAGTTGTACGAATGGTAGTGGAAAAATGCGAGCCTTTAAGAAAATTGACCATAAATGGAGAAGACGAAAATTCAAGCGGCCGTCGCTCGTTTTCTTATGCAAATGATATCTGCATTCCAGTGCTCTCGCGAAATGTTAATCTAACTTTTATCCTTTAATGTCGCGAAAAAATTTTAGCCGAGGAAAATACCAGTCATGAAATATATCCGAGAAGAACGAGAGTGCGGAAAAAAAAGGAAAAGGAGAAAAGAGAGAAAGACGCGATCGAGCGAGAGACGAGGTATCGACGACGGATATGATGATGATGAAAAACGAGGCACTTTCGAGGATCGATAGAGAAAACGCGCGCGGCTCGTTGCGAAGCCACGCGAAGAGGGAAAGATAAAGAGAGGTGGAGGATGAGAATAGGGCCCCGCGGGGTTTCAGGGGGACTCGTCGCCGTGACAGCACGTGTGTAGCAGAAGCGAACTCGGGGCCCCAGTTCAGTCCATGGCTCGTAAAGCCTTTCATAAAAGCTTTCATAAAACGTTTCACGATCTCGTCGCACCGAGGGAATTCAGCGACGATCAACGTCTCGCAAGATTCGTTGGTCTTTCTCTACACCTTCTTCTTCTACTTTTCGCGACAAGAAATATTCTCGGCCGAGTGCGAGATATGTGTTTCACGTATAATCGTGAATATCTAATAAAATAGAAAATTGTAAGAAACATTATATCTGCGGTGTAAATCATTTAGAAAGTCTAAGAATAAAAATAAAGTTTAAGATGATAACTAACGTAACCTGTTTTCTTAGTTCTAGTACCATTTTCTTTTTCTTACAATTTTTTCGTTTTCCACTTGCATAAATTTCATCGAGAAACATCACAATTCTCGATTCAACGACTGGCCGACCACCTGAGATCCTTAACGCCTCTCGTCAACCAAGAAGGGGGCTCTTTGTCCGCTTTCAAGGAGGAAGCTCCGATTTCGATCTCGCAACGATTCGTCCTCGGGGACCATCGTACCTAACTCATACGTGCCCGAGTGAGGTACGGAGACATAAAAGCTCGTAACCAGGCTGATCCAGACTCCCCCCCGCCGATCCCCTCTCCTTAATACCATCGATTCGCCGTTCCTTTCCTCGCTACCAACGTCTCGAATTAAACCCGGCCAGTAGATACGACAGATTCGTTGAATAGTAGTCGAGTTAGCTGGCTTTTTGAATCTGACGTCTCTTAACGAAGGATTCGCAGCGGTCGTTTCTTTTCCCGACGAAGTATGACAAAAAGGTTCGCTTTTCGAAACGGAAACTTTTCGTCAAAGAGTTTTTTTTTTAAGAGATTTGTAGCATGTACAATAGAGATTTAGAAACAACTGAAGAGTTTCGGGCTCTAGAATTCTTTCTCTTTCTTCTTAGCCAGACACACATGTGTATCCTCTCTCAAGTAGATAATAATCCGCTATAACGTCGATTACTTTTTAAAGCCTCGCTAAATTGGATGGCGATCTATACGTATATAGAGAGAAAGAAATAGTCCTGTCGATCGGTCGAGCCAAGCCGATTTCGAGAACGAAGTGGATTTTCTCGCCCGACGGGTGGCATTCGATGATCATTCTTCCGACTCGGCACTGCGGACGGATATCGTTAAAAAACGTAATCGAGCCGGGGGAATCATGTGCTATCAGTTAATGAATCTGGTCCCGTGCGACGGAACGACGCCTGGAGGCCCCGGAGAGGAGGCCTGTCTCTCGAAAGTCTCCGCGGGCCCTGACAATGGCGAAGCGTCCGACGAATTTCGAAAAGGACAAAAATAAAAAATGATCCTGCGTGCTCGCGCTCACGCTCGCGAGAGAGGAAGCGGACGGAGAAAGAGGAAAGACTTTTTCTCTTTCTCTCTTTCTTTCTATCCGCTTCTTCCAGCGTCTGCTGCGTGCCTGCCCGTTGTCCGTCCGACTGTCCGTCTTCTCTTTTCATCCTTACTGCCTTTTATCCGGGTAGAATGATTAATGGGTTCACGGAGGCACCGCGGTATCTCCCTCTGCACCCTTCATCGGACCCTACCCTTCGATCCTTCCGAAGTATATTCGTCTCTCTTCCACTCGCGCGCATTAGGCGAGTTTTCTACTTTTCTTCGCACCAAATTATCGCTCCCCCGCTCACTCAGCACGGCGATTGTATGACAGTGGTATACACCTTTTCTGTGCCCTCGGTGTATCGCATTAATATCGCGGCGCCAAGAAATGGAGCGATTAACTGGACGGAAAGTATGGCAGAGGATTAATCCAGTTGACTCGTAACAAAAAATCTCGTGTAAAAACGTAGGATATATAGGTCGCGAGCATAACTTTTAACTTGTATGGAGAAAAGAAATAACGCGATCCATATAATCATGTCAGGGGTGTTCTCAGACATTAAATATATTTACGAGATATTATTGTATATTTTTTAATATTTTCAGAAACAAATACGCAGCATATTAGTTTGTCAGATTGTCAAGGCGAGACTCGCGAGACGAATGACGTTCATCTGAGAAGTATCGTCCTTCCCTTTTTTGTCGTTGTCTAACGTGTCATTGCTAAGATGACACGTTACCGCATTAAGTTCTTTTATATGATAAATTACACGAGATTTTTTCTGTATCAATCGCGATGATTACATAATGTCGTAAAATGCTCCGGCTTTTGTTCCTCGTCACCTGCACGTAGGTGGCGATCAGTTGGAAGACGCGGTAGTGAGAACGGATGAAAACTTCACTTCGACCTTTGTTCTTACATATAAGATTGTAACAAATTTTATATTACTTTAATAATATCAGATATCATATCAAGATTATTTGGAAATGTCTACGAGTGTGTTGGATTCATTGAGAATCATATATTCATACATTGTTATAGCTGTCGCAAAAAAAATCCCAGGATCAAGATAGATAAATTAATTTGTAAGTCTATCAGCATTCTGTGTGTAAACATTCCGTCCTTCATTCATATTCCAATCAAGGTTCCGGGATACGCATGTCGAAAATTATTTTCGTAGAGCAAATAATTCGCGTCGAAGGTGCCGAGAGAGGAAAGAGCACGTGAGTTAAACCGACTTGAGAATTCCGGACCGCAGGGAATTCTCGAGAGCGTCAACCCACGCTGGTCGCCGCGCGCAACGGGAAACGATGACGCTGGCTGATCTCGAAGGCATCCATCGATCGCGGGTCGGGCGGTCGACGCTTACGCTTAGCGCACAGTCGGGACCGACCGACTTTATGAGTTATAAGTCGGCCATCTTGCGAGAGCCATCACATATTCACGTGCGCACATATGCGATGCACCGGCAATATGTAAGTGCCACATTCTGTTCTGGTGCACGTACAGTCCCGGCCGAAAGCCGCCGGCTCTCTATACAAGTCCCCATCCTCGCACGAGCACACATATCGCGAGAAGTGCATTCGTTTATCGCGATGCCGCGGCTGACGTAACCGCCACTGCTCGGCAGAGGCCTCTAATTCACGTTGTATCGAACGATGATCGCGGCTACCAGCACGGCGATCAGCAAATCCGACAAATCATCAAGAAATACCTACATACAAGAAACGCCTACGTTTGTCGTAAATATTAATCTATTTCGTTCTTTCCTCGGGGCGAATTCAACGTAATTCGGTCTATCAAAAAACGCGACGACAGCGTTGAAATTTCGTCGATCGATAACTCTTGCGGCAAGTGAGGCACGGAATTGATACTCGGCCAAATTCGATCGCGAATGTCGACCAGTTGCGGCCAACGATTAATCTTACGCCAACCCTGAATTTGATGCCAATCTATGTATTCTGATCCATCTAACAACTTCGTCAAATGGCAATGCGGGCGATTGTAACAATGCCGACAATGGTTTTAATAGGCATTCAAAATCATAACGTTGATTTTAATTTCAAGAATGGCAATGGTACTTGAAATAATTGTTACAAGATAAAAAAAAATTACCGCGTTACCATATGTACCTACCGGTAGGGAATTTTACGGATTATTGATTTATTCGATTGAACATAAATCGCCGAATTTTTTGGAAGATCACTTACCTTGAGCTAGCTGGCCAACGTTCGGGTTGAGGAAAGTGGGCGGCAGTTGCCTGCTGACCGATTTCGCCAATTCACCTCCCGCCAACCCGTAGATCGCTAAAAGTTCTTGCATTGTCGATTCCGCGTACTCTCTCATGATGCCCTCGAAGGGCTTCCGCTCTTCGATCTCGACTTCGCCGTCGACGTCGTTGCCCCGCTCATCTTCGAATTGGGTGTCCTGATCGTCCAAGCGAGACGATTCCGCATCCAGGACGCCGCTCCCACTTCTTTCCGATGAATCGGAGTTTGGACTCCTCGCCTGAATACCGTAGATATTCGGGAACAAATCGAGAACATCTCGTGTTAAGTAAATGAAATAAAAATTAAAGATCAGTAATCAGTTGATCGTAAAACTTACCTCTGTACCGGGGGAGTAAAACTTCTGCGACCTTAGCTGCTCGAGGATAAACTTATGCCTGAGAGAGTCCGCGCTATCGTCGTCGGCTTCGGAGGACGGCGGCCTAGTGGTAACCGAGAGATCCATTGGACTGGCCTCGTTATTGTTTAGTCTTTGCTTCGATCTCTCGTCGGCCGGCAGCAGCATCGTTTTCCTCTCGTACTCGAGGATCTCGCTGGAACTCTCCTCTACGACCTCCGGTTCATCGTCGTCTCTCTCGGATTCGTCGGACACCTCCGCCATCCGGCTGCTTATGGGCTTGAAATTTTTTCGCTTGTTCCGCGGCTTGCTCTGGATGCTGCTGGTGATCTGCAACTGGGCCTGGGCCTCGTACTGGGAGTCGCTGTCCTGATCGGTGGCGCCCCGTCGGGTCGTCGCGTAGTTGTAGACCGAGTCGGAAAGCATCTCCGCTGATGAAAGATGAAATTCACTCGATCGTTGTCTTGTTTGGATAAATCGCTATAATCCTATCGTTCCATTTCTCAACCGACGCTAATGGCATGCGCGCAAGAACGAAGCGAGACCGATCTCAAGCTGTTTTTCGTCTCATTTTTACATCCTCGTCAGTCTCTCAAATAACTTAGGAATGTCGAGTGAGAATAAAGACAATCTGGATGAGCAATGTATCTCGGTATTTACATTGCGAAGGTAGAGGCGACAATAGTCACTAATTCCGCGTAACAAATGCCGCGGCGCGGCGTTTCAAGGCGATGCCGCGTAACGCGTCGCTCGTTTCTCATATCGCAGTTAATAGATATCAACTTTTAGCGTCAATTACAATCCTGCGAACTCGGATGCTAAGCACACGCTTCTTCTCAGAACGTCCGCGATGCGGCGTATGCGCGATAGTTTCATAAAATTAATGCAACGATTCGTGAACCCGTGACGCGGCACTTGGCTGCTTTCACTTATTGTTAGATGTACCGAAACGATCGCTTTGTGATTCACGTAGGACGATTTCTTAGCGCGAATGCGGAGAGAATCGTCGATTGTAATAATATAATGACATAGTAAGAGATTCTCTCTTGTGACTCGAACGTTTTATAAATAAGCATATACATTCGTAAGTTTTGCAATCTAAACTATTATTAAAGTCACTAAAAGTTTGACGCTTTGACAAAATTTTTTAAAACGTCTCGTAGTAAATTTTAAATATTATCATTATATATTTCGCGTAGAACAAATTTCTAACATTTAATAATCAACTCTGACTGAAAGTATCTTACCGGGGCCATACGGGCTGGTTACGGCGGACATCTCGAACCTCACGAACCAGCCGGCTCCTCACCGCATCCTGGAACAAAACGCAAAATACTTAATATTCAATTCGAACTTCGACCGGCCTGATGCGCGGATTTGCTTCCCGCGTGTTCCGCTGAAACGGAACACGTGAGAATGACCTGCGAGGAGTGGTACTGCTTTCTGATGCGCAGGACGCGTAGATATCATACTTTTGAACAAAAGGGAATTACCTCGGTAAGAATCGATTTCGATTCATTGCGAGATAATCTCCGTCTGCGATGCGTGCAGTGATCAACCTAGTTTCGAATGAAGTCCACGGTTTGTTCCTCGATAATACGCTCGCCGATGATGTTTCTGAGTCCGTACTGAGCTCAAGGAAGGAGGGAACGATGTAAGAGAATCGCGAAAACGAGGCGAAAACAAAGGCACGTCACCGTAACAAAAGCTACGGTGATATACGAGCGCTGGTGTTGGTCTCGCGCTGCTAGTTTCGAGCGACCGACCGGCCTGGCGCGATAACGTGCGAGTGCACGACAATTCGTTTCTCGGTTATTGGAATGCAGACCTTTAAGCCCATTACATGCTGTCGTGTCGCACGGCGGCAAACGGTACGCTCGCGCTGAAGGAGAGAGATAAAGAAAGAAAGAGAGAGAGCGAATGCGCGACAGGAGAGGAGACGGCCGACGAAACGAAAAAAAAAATGAGAAATGAGAAAGAAACAATAAAAGAGGACGTGGAGCGCAGGCGGCGCGCGGCGTGATAAGCACATTAACGTCCGACCAATCGAAAGGGTTTATCTCAGAAGGGTTATACTCGCACTAACTGTCATTTCATGGCCTTACGGCTCTCGGGTTTGGCTCTCGCGCAATGAGAAACGGCGGAATGGAATTTCAATCCGTCGGAAAATGACTTCTTACCCGCTTCTACCGGCGTACCCGCCGCCGCTGCCGTTCGTTGCGCGATCGCCTACGTCGCACACGTATGGCCGTTTGCCTTTTTTGGCGTGAGGGTTTGACCCCGGCGCGATGTCGAACCGCATCCTTCAGGAACCCGTCGCGAGATGAGTATTAGCCATTGGATAGCTCGCTCATCGCGCGGTTCGTCTTTTATTAATGTCGCGTTTAATCGTTGTCGCTCACGCGGAAGGAACAGCGTGTCCTGACGACGGAATTTCTTATTTAAACGCGAATCGTTAAAATGCATCCTGCATGCGGATTCTTAACGATATTTAAACTTGGCGATCATACGCGATAAGACACGTCGCGAACTTGCAGCTCCGATGATAATTGCCGATCACGACGGACTAATGAGCCGAGTCGTAAATAATTAACCTTTAAATAGAGAAACCATCCCAGGGCCATCGAATCGCCGCGGATCGGCGACACGCGCCGTAATTCCAACCTGTCGTACCGATCACGGTTGATGTACGAGGGCTTTCTATTGCCTCCTCGATCAAGGCGCAAATTGTGTTGCGCGTTGCTCGCACGACAGACCGCTATTCAGACCGGTAACCAACCGGTCCTCGAAAGATCAACCCGCTACCCCGAGTTTGCTACCGTGTCGACTGACGCTTGTCTGCAATGTCAATGAGAAAATCATCTCGAAAGACATACGTATCCGTTCGCAAAACGGACTTTGAATCTTGATAAATCGTTATCGTTGCACGAATACGTATAACTTCTCAACAGAATCTCCGAATTATAAAAAAGTAGAAAATAATAACACCGTTCTCTATTTCATTCTTTCCTTATTCTGTAATCGTCATTTTAGTTTCAACATCGATAGAACAAAAGTACACACGAATTACCAGCATGCAACAGAATACCATCGCAATGTATTCCTAGCCATTGTTACTTTCCACCTCGCGCCTCGGCATATCGGCTCATCGACGGATCTACAGATTTAAGCAGAAAGATCTGTGCGAATAATCGCAAGTATCGCAAGTAGGGTTGGTCGAAGTCGAGCGCGCCCTCCGATTGGCGCGAACGCGTTAGGCGTAGCCGCGAGAATATACGCGCTGCCGGCCGTCGACGAGCGGGGATGCGCAGCGTGTACGATCGGACGATATGTCCGAGCGCCCGCGAGGAAGGAGCGCGAGCGAGCTCCTTTTTTCGCCAGCTATACAGAAGGGATAATTAACATCTGTTACAGTACCTATAGCGCGCGGGCCGCCCCGTTTTACCCCACCATGTAGCTCACGGGGCGGACCTTGAATACATTATCACCCTCTCTGTACGTGCAAGCTGCACTCACGCACGCACACATGTGCATACGTGCACCGAAATCGTCGAATCGCAGTGTTCGCGATCGACCGTGAACGAAAATTTTTATCACCGCTCTCCTCTCGTCTCTGCATAACATTCTCGTCGGGGAATGTAACGATCTTTCCGTCACGAGTCGCGAATTGAATTCTAATCCGACCCAGCTCAAACGAGAAATCCGTCTTATTCGAGTAAAACCTGTGAAGTATCAATAAATTTTATTTTAAATAAAAACTGGCAGGCGAAAAACAATTTCACCCTCTGAAAGTCCCTTGTTCTCCCGATTCCATTGTTCCCTGCTCGACTTCGCGTACAGCAAGAAGATCGCCTATGGTCTCGATGGATTTTTAAAATTCCTAAATCGTGGCCTAAATACTCGAGATACCAGATCTGAAGTTACCAAAAGTCGACCGAAAGAGACTAAAGACGGTGACGCGCCATTCCAGGAAATCTTCGAATTCTATTCTGTCTTCTTTCCTTAGCGTGATGAGCGCGGTCGTCGGTAAGTAAATTGGAATAAAAAGTGTTGCAAGAATAGTGGCGAGAAGCGCGCTTATTAAACGCCTGTTAAATTACGAACTTGCAAAACAACGTTCGACAAATTGCCTTGTGAACTCCCGGCGATTGGCATAATGCATATTGAGAAGCCGTGTTTCACGTAATTGCAGAAATGCTTGCAAACCGCTTACTAATGAGAACGCGTCACGCATCGGTGATGCTCGTGCATGAATCTAAACCAGCGATCGACTCAAAGAAAAAGAAACTATGGAATGCGGGCACCTCACGATAATTAAGACACTTACAGTCATTACAGTTCCGTAGTGTGTGGATGCGGTTTAGAGAGTTTGTGTCTTTCTTTCAAATTGTGCACATCTGTAGCACATTTGCGTTAGGAAAACAATCGAAATTGTTAAAATATAAAAAATTTTAATGCAATATTAGACATTCTACGCAATTTTAGTTTAATTCTAGTGATTAATTTTGTATATATATTTAGGAAACAAAGGGTTTAAGATCGATCAGTTACGTATCTAAATCTATATGAAGAAGATGCATCGAATGGGATAAGATGAGCTGGGACGGGTTGAGACGGGATAAAATTGTACGAGACAGCGGCTGGGGTCCGCGTGAGAGCGGGCTACCACTCGACATAGCTCGACGCTGATGCCGATGCCAGAAGGAGGAAACAAAAAAGTCGGCGACGTAACGCGTTCGTTCGTCAAACACTCGAACGTAACGTTGCCAGGCCCCAGCGCGGCGGGCTGGAGGGGCCTCGCGGCTTCTGGAGTGCCTGCTGCGGAATACCAGGAGATTATTCAAATTCGCCACTGACGGCTTAAAATGTATATTAATCGTCTATCTCATGCTGAGACGAACGACCGGAAACCGAGTCGCTGCTCGCCGCCGAATAATACCAACACGACTTATATCGAATCGCTCGTCTCCAAATACATTGCGACGAGTGTTAGATCCAGGTGCTCGGGACGTGTTTCTCGAGCGACGACGCGAAATATCGGAGTCGCGTAGTCGCATTGATACGTCACCTAATACTCGAAACGTCACTGAGATATATAATTGCATATTGTTATACAGCAACTCGACGACAAATATCGAAACCGGTCTATTATTATCGATATATTATATTAAACATAACATGAAGTTGATTAAATAATTATAATTTTGCTAAAACCTGGCTATAATTATCCAAAGGATAAGATCTTATTACTCATTTAAATTTCTAGAACTTTATTTCGATATTCAATAATTATTCAAAAGTCTTCCATTAAAACTTTTACTTAGCAAAAGTCAACATCCCGCGAGCTCTCAAGAGAGTGATAAAGCACGGGCTTCTCGCGCAGCTTATATTTTTTTAATACTTTTCCGTTGTATAAGGATTACTGTAGAACTACTTCTGCACTCTTTCGCACGTGTGGCACTCTACCTTGCTCCCGGACTGAGAAGCCGAGAAAGGAAGTATAGAGAGAGAACGGGTTAGAGAGAGGGCGAGTGTGTTCATAAGATATGGTGTGAAACACGAGAGGACCGAGATTAAAGAATGAAAAACATAGAATTCTGAGAACTGGTTGAAGTCATAATATTCGTAATTTCAAGCCGCGCCTTATGGCGGCCGCGTCTTCTGCGTCGTTGAAATTAATGCGAGCGGAAATAAAATTCCTGCCCCCGTCGCCTCGCCGCCATCGCCGCCGCGCCCTTCATTCTCGCTCTTGCTCCAAGCCTCGCCGTCCACGGCCGCGAGACAAGTGGATGGCGTTTAATGGTCGAGCATCATGTAAATAAATTCGGCCCTCGTCGCCGGACGGAAGGATGTTTGCTTCTAATATTTGGACTTCGCGCCGCGTCGAAAGAATCGACGTGGAGTGGCGGCGAGACGCTCGGTCTCTCGCGCGTTTCGCCAACGATGTTTGGCCTATACGAGGATTGCGCCACCACAAAGACCATCTCACTACAAAGATCATCTTTAGATCAAATGCGTAATAGATGGTTCCGTTTCTGTGCCTCCTAGAATTCCTTCCCAGAAGAGAACCGCGGGAAGCGATATCGAGTGGCGAAATTACGACAGCCGACCGGGCGCGGCCGCGGGAGCCGTGCGCGAAGAGCCGGGCGAGAGGAGATCGCGAGAGGGTATGCTCCATTTACGAGGATTAAGATAAAGCGCGACGTTGTCTTTCTCTCTCGGCTGTCTTCGTACTGTTTTCCCGTTCATCGGCACCTCGTTCCGCCCAGCTCTCCGCGTCCGCGTCGTGTAAAACACGCTTCGGTCGTGTCTGTGTGTGCTTTGCGCGCGCGCTGTTAAAAATAGAGCACGCAACGACTCACTAATCTGGTTAGGGCTACTTAGCGTAACTCCGACTATTTAGACCTGGATACGGTTACGGTAGTTAAGCCGCCATCGGCTCTAAGTAGAACCGGCGCGGTGACGGCGGGGACTTTTGGACCTTTAAAAGGAGAGGCCTCGTCAGCCGCGCTAAACCGTCTTAATAGGCGCGAGCAAGCTCAAACGTGCGATTTTACGCCGGTTTCCCTCGTTTCATTCTTTTCTTTCTCTCATATTTATCGCTTTTTTCAAGGTTCGTAAACGTAACAAAAACGATATAATTGCAAAAAAAATATTTGAAAAATCGTACTGAGAATATAAATTGGCTAACCATGATTTTCTTTTAATTCATGAACTTATTAAGATATTAAAATCTCTTTGAATACCTTGTCAGCTCTTGTAAGTACTGTACTTACAATCCTTGATAAATAAAATGAGGCCGGTTGTATTCAGTTTTGCGATTATTCATCCTCCATCATTGGACAGTCCGTTGCAAATTCCTCTGATAATTTTATTAGGATGCTAGTGTAGTTCGAATCTTAATTTAAATCTCAATAAAGCGCACATAGAATGTCGATGGAATTAAATTTGCTAATGGGCTTCTCTCGCTGTTGCTGCTGCATATCCAAGCAGTAGACGACTTAATGGTGAATCTTCTTCTTTCGCTGGAATAACGTCGGAGTCATTTCGTCGGCTTAATCGTCATGAACTTACCGCCAGAGTTCTATCTCCGGAAAGTTTTAAGGCTAATTAACGAGTAAATGCCGAGTAATTAATCGATGGATGTTGACTCATACGTGAAACGCGACGAAACAGCATATTAAAAACACATATATTTTTCGCGAAAAATTTTTAAACTTTTAAAGCTATATTTCCCAAATAAAGTAAAAGTCTTGTCTAGATTCTTTTTCTAAAAAAAAAAAATGTAAAAAGTATATCAATAATTTGCAATTTACAATGTTAGTCTTAATCTGCCTGATATATCAATTAAATGTTGATGCATAACACTAATTACATAAATTTATATCGAAATCAACAATACCGTTTTATTTAGATGAAAGCTATACAATTCGGAATCTGTTTGGTACGCACGTGCGCGAATACGTGTGTTCCCCTCTTGGATCGTTCTGAAAACGAGATTTCGAAAATCCGTTATTTAAATAAGGCAGGAGGGACGCGACCGGCAATGGCTTGAGCGATTTTATAAAATTAATAGTAAAGGGTAGGCCGCACTCGCTATTATGCGCGTATGCAAATACGGACATAAGGGTTGGCGGAGAGGTGGGGTCCGCCATGCAGAAGAAGGAGGATATCACGGGGGGAAAGGAGAAACAGGGAAGAGGGGGGAGGGGCTGTCGTGCAGGCTGCAAGGCATTAAAACTTCCGAGATTTATAGCAGCCTGGACTGGCCTCGCTCGATTCGGGGTGGCTTCCACTAAAAAGGGGGCCATATTGCTGGTAACGAGTAACGAAGGGGCAGTGGCGTTACAGGGATATGTGGTACTCTTATTCGCGATTTTTAATAAAACAGTCTTAAAAATGGCGACATATGATTTATCTTTCTATTATCATACGAGGTTAATCATTGGTATTTTAAATAATCGCGAGAGAGGTGTTTATTTCAAGACAAAACGTACATAGTTTTACACATATTGGCATCGTAAGTAATTCAATGAAATGGTAAAGGTGATAGTATGAATAAAAGACTTCGCAAACTTTTACATTCGCTAAATGATACTTGGTCCCTTATAATTATCCGCTCCACAATCGCTGCTTTCGGAATTGTTTTTACGCGTCGTGAAAACGAGAAAACGTTTGTACGAGCAAATTTTACGAGAACGAGAGAGAGAGAGAGAGAGAGAGAGAGAGAGAGAAAGAAAGGGAAGAGGAGAAAGACGTATTGAAAATTCTGCGCGTCTCGCATACGCGCTCATCAACCTCGAACACCAATTAGAGTCATCTCGCAAACGTTACACTTGGGAAGCGAAACGATCGGCGCTTCCACGGGCCGCTTTTTATGGGCCGAACGCAACGTCTCCTCGACTGAAGAAATGCTTCTGAACGGAGGTTGAATGCTCGCTTTCTTCGTTAAGTCGCAACACGATCGTTTCTTCGAGAGTCTCGGGTGTCGAGCCGGCCATATTTTAGATCGTCTCGCGATGCGCGATTCCCCTGAATCTCGCTGTGTTTAACGGAAGTTTAGACTTGCGTCCGATTTCTCTTATTTGCCACTGGTATTACAGATTACAGATATATCTAAATTATTGTTATTAAAGCATAATTTATATTACTATTATACTTATTTGTTGTACATACTCGTATAGAGGCCGTTCCAATTAGACGTTACTTCTAAATTGAACAGATTAGTATGACTATTATAACCGCAAGTTTTGATTGAGTTGACTGAAGGAACGGGAAATCCTTCCTTCGGCGATACATTGTGTTGTTCCCAATTGCGTCGGCAAGTGCCTGTCAAGGAACATTTTATCGGCGATTCGCGTGTAAGATTGGTTACGAAGCTCGATTGATCCCTAATAGCGAGCCGCAAGAAATCAATAAGAAATCAATCGCGACGTGACGGCCGACTCTCGGCTCCTGATGAATAATGGAAAAATCTGGTCTCTCCGCGAGCGCGACGGTGAAGACCGGGGAGAGATAATCCAGCTATAGTTTTCTGAATTACGCGCGATCCCGTTAGACTCGTTTGATGTCTTCTCCTCCACTCTTGCCCCTCTCTCCCTCTTTTCTTCCTTATTTCATACCTAGTAGCGTACGTGTCGTAGTCCGATGCAAATTCGCGCCTATCGTTTCGAAACCGGTTGGAAATATTAAACCGGTATCGCGACACACAATTAAAATTATTACATTTCCTTCCGTGCTTCCCCTCTCGCCGTTTATCACGTAAAACTCGTGCGTTTTCCTTTCGCTAAAGAAAAAAATAATCGCGTTTAATCGATATTTAACAGCATGGGATAATAATAATATGCTACGGAATAAATTTGATAGCCGAGAGACCGACATCATAAATTATTAATGAGATTTAATATTCTTCTCTGTAATTTTTATTCTTTAATTTTTGATTGGGGTATATAATGGTCAAGGTTATGAATAAGTATTATAAACTAAGAATTTAACACAATTTTAAAAATTTCGTGGCTTCGCAAATAGCTCCTGCCCGCGATATGATCGGCCATTAAACGTTCTTGACGATTTAATACAGACAGTGATCTCAAAGTACTTGCGATTCCCGAGAAGACGAAGAGAAATAGAAAGGAAAGAAAGGAGAAGGTGGCGGAGGAGAACGCGGAATGAGAGAACGAGGTATGGAATTCCCTCGAAATCTTCTTAGCTCTGACATAATGAGACGTCGAACTCAACCGGAGTCGTGAGACCCGTATACGCACCGAGAGCATCGAGTTACAAAAGAAGAAACAGAAGAAGATAAAGAAAAAAAGAGGGAACGAAGAGAACGAGTTCCTTTACGAGTGCGGTCCGATAGCGCCGTGAATCCCTCCGGATTCGCGTGTGTTTCAATCGTCGAGACTCGTACGATCGAAAGAAAAAAAAGAAAGATGAAGAAGCGAATCCGATGAAATTCCGTAAAGTCCGAATATACTAACCGCGTAAATTCGTTGGAGAATTCGCCTCTGTATCGAGCATCCTCGAAGAAGAAGATCTAACATATATATATATATATATATATATATATATGTAGTTCACGTACACAAATATTTATGTCATAAGAGTTGAACAATATTCGAATAAAAAATTAAAAAAATAAGCAGCAAAAAATTAATAAAATTAACATTAATTGATAGTTTAAAAAAATGTTGATGGATGTATATATTACAGGCAGTCTTTATCACGAGGTATCATCTGGAAGACGTTACTCAGAATCCTCATCCGGATTATCTGGGTGACGTCTCGTAGCCGCGCGATTTACTGTCTGGGCTAATCGAAATTTGCGACGCTCTTCATAAATTCCATAAACCTAACGAAAAGCTATATCATCGAAAGGTCGAAATGTCCGCGCGCCGTGTCGCGGTCCGACCGGGATTCCGCGAAAGCTGGCGAATCCTGCGGTGCATAATTCCATGGGCCGCCGGAAAAAAAAGAAAGCGAACGCGGGCAGACAGAGCGCGGGCGAGGAGATAAACCAAAACCGACCGTTCGACCGAAATTCCGCGAAATCCGGTAAAATTGAATCCCAGTGGAAACCGGGTCGACAAAGGGACGAGGTAGACGCGCCAAAGCGATCGACTCCAAGTTCGGAGCTGGAGAGAGGCGAGCATAAAAGTCCGGGCTGCTCTTCGCCGTGATCGAAGAAAAAGAAGCTCGTCCGTGGGCTCCCGGGAATGATGAATCGTTTCTATTAAAATACTTTTTCGACGGGGAATACAGAGAGTGGGCATCCGGCTCTACCGGAGCCGCGAGTGAATTTATTTACATATTTTCGATCTGGATTAAGAGGTATCGTCGGCGACAAAAGTACCAGGCTCTCATGAATGTCACAAGTGTCTTTTTCGTCAATATCACATTCGCCAGACATATCGCGAGCGTTCGCTTCTTTATGGGCGCAAATTGCTATAGATCACAATTGTGATGGGTGGAAAATTGGAGGACAGATAACTCGCGACTAATGTTACAATCACAGCCATCTCAATCAATAAACTTTCTTACGGGATCTAAGGTTGAAACGTTATTGTTGTAATCACAAGTGGCAGTGATAGTAGGGAGAGAGTAAGAGTCTCAAGCGGACATTGTACCCGGGGTTAAACCACAACGAGCCGGCTTCGATGTACCTACACAAGCGAAACGTATCTATTTCTAAGTCGCGACAGCGCGCGCATCGAAGTAGCGAGCGAGCTACGTGATGTTAAAATGAGGCCCAATTAATCACACTGGGAAGTGAATCCTAATGCGAAAAGGCGAAATGTCTCGTCTTAGGAGGCGCCGAGTCTCGCTCCAAGGCGAAAGTACTTCCGTCCGGCCACTGACACCGATCGTCCAGTTGAGAAACGTCTTCCTCGTTCCCGTGAAACAAACAAACGGCTCGATCGTATCGATTAAGCGTGATCGGAAATCACAAAAGCTTTTGACACAATTTTCCGACAACGTGAATTAGTAAGCAAATCGGAATATTGGAAATAGAAACGCACAATAAAAGCTAATATAAAAATGGTAATATTTTGTAATAGAAATAATACAAAATAAATATGCAATAAAAAAAGTAATCTCTATAATTACCGATTTAAATCGATTCGATGAAATCGTTATGGCAGACAATAAGACTAAAGCAATAAAGACTATAGTTTGCATCTGACTATTCAGTTTCAAATAATCTGCAAGTAAATAATAATTGTTATTAAATTCACTTGTACAATAATGTAAGAAAAATAAAAAGTGTCTATATTGCGCATTACGTTAATATATACTTCTATAGTTATGAATTTGCGGGTTCATTGAGAGAACAATGGCGAATCGTTCTTCGAAGATCGAAGGACTCGATCGGAATGAATGAATCGCGTCTAACGCACTGTACGTCGCGGAGTTCGAGGCCGAGGAGGCATCGGAGATCGGACTCGCCTATGCGAGCAACGTCGAATGATAAATGAACTCCGTTCAGCCACAAGTAATCGTGGCGTTATTAAGGCAGCGTATAAAATAGTATTTAACGTGGCCCGCGTGCGCGAAATAATTTTTCGCAACGCGTCATCCTCGCGGTAGCGCACGAATACCTGACTCGGCATTCATTAACGCCCACTCCTTCGTTATGCTATAAATCGTGTCGTATAAAGTAAAACAAGATCAATCTATCTCGCGGCGTGCAAAATCTAATACGAAACGAGAAAAGAACTGATGCTTGCTACCTACTCCGTACTCCCCCGTTCCGAGACTCTCGCGGAGAAAATAAGAAAGGGACTTTGCTGTTTTGTGGGTGTGCATTCGGCCTGCTTAATCGAGGTGCTCGAGCGAGGTAATAAATTCATTTCCGAAACAACAATCGGAAGGGTGACTGGATAAGCGGGGAGAGAGAAAGAGAGAGAGAGAGAGCTTTATGAACGTATGAATCGTTCCTAATGCACAGAACAGTGTGGAGTTCGAGGCCGCTGCCGCGCGCGCGCGGGAGAGACTCTCCTCACCGCGGAATGATAAATGAACTCCTCTTAACCGCGAGCTCTCATATCGGGCCGCTATTAACATAGCGCCGGATAAAGTAACGAATTTAAAAGAAATCCAATATAAAAGCCACGGGAATTCCATCGGAGATCTTATCCGGGCCGAGCTCTCGCTCGCTGCGGAGACTCCATTAATCACCGCTCTTCTCCACCGTTCTTCTTTCTCTCCCCTTCCGTTCACTCTTCGCGCGCTTCATTTGTCTCGTATTAGTCGTTATTACGAAACTTGAAAATTCAAATGGACGAGGGATAATGGCGCTGCCCGCTGTCCGAAGATGATGCCAGACTCGCATCTTCGCCGTTCCTCCTCCTCCTCCTCCTCCTCCTCCGTCTCCTTTATTCTCCTCGTCCGTCGATCGAGCTGAACTTTTTGCGAACGCGGACGACAACTTGAAGTGGTCTGGATTGCAAGAAGCAAGCTCGCATAATGGAATTAACGGATTTAAATCCTTTCGCGGAACAATATAATTGCGTCACGTGGAGAAGAATTATTAGAAATACTAAAACAAGAGAATAAAAGATGCCTTTCCAAGGAAAAATGCAAATGAGATATTAGATTGTGACACAATATGAGCAAAACCTCGTTTCGATAAATCTATTTATTGTTCGCGATGTACAAAGTTTTACGGCGACAAAATTGCTCCGATAAGCAACCTTTTCTTCATTTTGCGCATCATTATACAGCAATATGAAACAATTGTAAAATGCACTTTATAACATCGTAACGATTAGCCTCACGCATATTTTAATCTATGAGAAAAGTCGATTGAAATCGATCGAGGCCTCTTCTCAAACACTTCGCGCACTCAATACGATACATGTAATGCTGTAAACGTTCGAGAAAAATTAGTAGATGTGTAGCATTTTTACTCTTTTCTCTCTCTCTCTCTCTCTCTCATAATTCAGACATATAACTTTAGCATCACATATCTATAATTAACTATCATTGACAAAAAGACTAGATAAGTAATCAAAGTAAATAAAAAAATATATCTGTTTAAATTATATAATAATGATTGGTTACTATTGAATATGTGTGACTTATATTCTTTTATTTAGATATATATTGTACGTGTATCTCAGAAAGCGTCACGTATGTTTCAAGATGTGTCAACTGTCGCGAGCTTAATGAAGACATGAATGTCAGGCAGACTCGAATAGAGACACGTATCGAGGATTTCCCTTTAAGGGAATCGGAGTTTTCTACGGGCATGGCAAAGTGGGTGAACGAAGACGATCGCATGCTTATGATGTTCGACATCCCCCTCGTATCCCTCGCCATATCCAGCATATCCGTTCGTTCGTCCGGCTGTGCCTTCCCGGCACCGGTCATATATCGATGCTCGATTCCGCGGCGAATGCCAGAGTGTTGATAATTTATTTGAGAGACGTGCGTCGAACGTGTCGTACCTTCGCAATCGCGCGCGAGCCAGCGCTGTCCATTGCGGCATTCTGGATTTCGCGCCTTTTTCGTGCCTGACCATTGTTTGCCCCACGTTACGGGATGGGGTTGACCTTTTTCGGCGATACCGTCGTCGCGGCCAACCGCGATGTTTATTAACGAATCGCAGCTGCAATTCCAACCGGACGCGCATTTTTATAGCGGAGGAAAAGTCACGTCGCGATCACGCGCCCCGACGACAAGGATCGTAGTTCCGGTGTGCGTTCCGCGAAACTCGATTAAAATGTCAATGAGCTGTATTGCGTGTAGTACAGGAATATTATCGACGTGTCGACACTTTGCGTCAGACACAAAATTCCTTCTTTTCTATCACTCTCCGATATTAGGTAAATACTGGAAAATTATTGCTCAAAATACTGCATAATTAATAATTAATAGTTAATAATCGTTCGCGAATAATTACATATTTTTTTGCATACTTCTATAATGCATGTTAATTTTTTAGATTTATTTTTGTTAAATGTTTGTATATTTTACAGACATCTTTCAATCTTTGAAAGAGAAGAATTCATTACATTTACAATAGTTTCGCAATTGATAATTATATCACAATTACGAGCGAAATAACAAATATTCACGAGCTACATGATTCGGTGTTGAGAAGTTTCGCGGTGATCGAAGTTGCAGAGAAACTACCCGGGACTTTCATGTGTACCTACGAGGCGAGCGATTACGTACGAGTGTCGGTTATCTACGTGCACGTTTTCATTGTGGAAGGAACATTGCAACGTGGGCACAGACGCGGAATTCCAACGAGTGAAACTCGACGAAAATGTCAATGAGTCGATCGCGAGTGATATGAAGAATTCAAATCCGATAATTACGAAGAGCGCCTGTTGAGCGATGCCTGAATTTTTATGACAACCATCCATTACCATAACGCAAAGCCTAAAGAAATTCACGCATCGGAATACCCTCCCGTCCACCCACGACACCACGGTAGAATCTCAACGAAACGCGTTCGCGGAAGATTAAAAAAATAATCCGGACCCTTCTTTCTCGACTTCTTGATATCACCCATTCCACTTTACGGTTGCACACTATATAGCAGATCCACGTCCCGGAATAAAAAAGGATCGGAGAAGGAGGAGGAGGAGGAGGAGGAGGATGAAGTGAAGGAATACATGAGAAGAGAACCGAAAATTCGTCGACGCGTGACGGTATGACACGGCAGGCAGATGGATCGAGAGAGTTAAAAACCGAGGGGAGGAACAATCCTTTCCGTGTTCGAACGTATCGCGGGGCGAACTCCGCGTGACTTTGACCGATAGCTTGGCGACCGGCGCTGCCGCTTATCTTAATGTCCGTAAAAAGGACGGAATAATTAAAAAAGGAGAGAAGCGAGCGTGTGCCGACCGGCCGGCCTGCCGTGGCCGGCGTGGGCAGGTAAGGCCGGCTGGCTGCCGAGGCTTAATACAGCCGAGCGTAGATCGCGTAGGGACAAATGGACTCCGGCTTTTCTCTGTGACAAACGAGCGCCCCCGAAATGTCGATCAACCGCCAGCCATCTGATTTCATTGGATATCCGGATATTGAGCGGTCGCAACGACTCACGTCATTATACCGATGAAACGTTATGACCGTGCTTGTTCTCGCGGTCCGTAGACACGATACCAGCTTTGAACCCATTATTGCACAATTTTCATCTTTTTATCCGTCATCTACTTAATAAGAATATACTGGATTCCCCTACAGTTATACTGTCAGTTTATGCAGGGATGTCAAAATTATCGCTTTTTTCTTTTGTCTGTGAAACATTCGATTTTTATATAACTTTTATGCAAAGTTGTTAACATTAATTTCTAAATTTTAATCAAATTCTAATTTACTTTTGAATTGTTCCGTGTGACAATAACCGTTGTCGGTTAAGACAAACTGACGAGACGTCGCTAAGTTGTCTCCTCCGAGCGATGGCATTCGGTCGCTTTAGAAAGTCGTCGCTGAGCCAGCAGCAGCCAACGACGATTCTTTGTGCGCAATATATAAATATTAATAACGACGATATCGTAATTTCAGAAACAATGCGCGACGGCCACACCCGAACCGCGACACGGCCTAGTTACATACCCGCCGCGGCATTAAACCGGCAAGCCATACATTACACCTACTCGATACGCGCGTGTACTCCAATCTTTTAAGCATAAGAGGTAAATTTACGCGAATTCCACAGACAGAGAATATCAATGGTAGGCTTCAAAATGGAATTTCGTGTTATTCTCGAGATCATTAGAGAATTATAGCTTCGCTAGGAAAGTTACAAGCGCAGTCAAATTAACCAGATCTCGTTACACAGAACACAGACGAGACTTTCGAGACATTGCGAAAAAGAAAACGTTCGAGTTGTAAGTTATGTTATCAGCACTTTAAATCGTTGTTATATGCGCATATATTTTTCTTTAAATTAAGGCCATTAAAGATACGACGGTCTGCGCGAAATTAAAATCAGGAGACTAAGTTCCGTCCCGCGGTTAAATGAGGAAGTCAACTTCCGTGCGTGGGCGTTCGAATGTTGAACGTCATGGCGTACAGATAAGAAGCCAAACGTCACCTAAAGAAATTTCCTTCCGTGACTTATGGTATCGATATATAATGCCTTACGAAATATCTCTCTTCTCGCAAACAAATGTCTCAATCTTTCTGCTACGAAATAAAATCAGAATTATTCGCTATCGGTATTTTTTCATCATATTCTCTATTTGTTACTAATTCTTATTATTTATTAAACTAAAAATTATTTACTTTCTATTAAATCTTACAATTGACGATGTAATGTACGATAAAATCATTTTTCGACAGTAAAAAGGTTAAACAGATGAAATTGACATGTTTGCGAATTGAGCAATCTTCGAGGAATTCTTTTATCGAATGCGTGCCAACTATCAGCGTTCAACGTGTACTGTCTATAATGGACGCAACGAATCTTACGTAGATTCGGACTTCTCCGCGTCTTCAAACTTCTCACATTCGCTAAAATTGCCAAGAATCATTCACTCCTTCCTTCGTTGCGTTTCATTGCGCACGTGGCGAACGAAGCTTTTCTCTACCCAGCTATTTTCATATTTACTCGAAGTCATGTAAGGTCGTCTCCTTCGAATTACAGTTTGCCTACAATTTCAATTGCATTAAAGAACATGTTCGCAATGTACATATATTATGTTTATCATATATTTATAACTATAGTCTGAGAAAATCTTAGTTGAAAGTATTGCTTTTGTCAGCGTTTCTCAAGTTTTTAATTAAAATAAACATTTAATATTTCTTTTAGATTTGATAATTATGTAATATAGTGCACTGTGTATAAATTACGGTAGAACGTATTCCTTAACAAGCAAATAAAATCTTTTACGTAAAAAAACTTTCAACATTTATAAATTTTTTAATATCTATCCTGAATTTTTTTCCTTTCAGTTAATTCGTTCAAATTAGCCGTATTCCGTATCCGAAAATCGCATTCCGTTGAAAGTTTGGAGTTTGGATTCACCTAATTCGCGCAGAAAATCCTATTATACCCTTATCATTTGCCCGAATGGAGAATCTTGATGGAAGAAAGAAGAAAGAGCAAGACGCAAGAGTGGCACCGCGGCGCGTTCTTGCGAGAACCGCGCGATCACGCCCGGTGAATCCTCTGTCGATCTTTCAACTCCTTATTGAGACAATCGACCAAAGACGTCGATCGGAGAGAACGGCTACAGACTTAAAAATCGGAACAACTTTTTCCGATTGTGAAGTTTCACGACAATTCACAACAGAACATCTAGCCAATCCGCGAAGCATTTTGAAATTCAGATCGAGATGCGAAACAGGAACCGAGCAGACGGAATCGGCGCTTTTTCGAGTCTCGCGCGCTTCGGCGACGCGCGACGGTGGTGTGGTGGAAGTCGCGCGAGAGAAGAGGCCGAAAGAGTGGAAGGATGTAGGCGCGGAGAAACCGCGAGACGCCGGAGGGGAAGGCCCCGAAGAAGGGGCGCGCTCACGTGCACGCGTCTCTCTAAATTTAAATTTACGATTCGCCGGGCCGCCGCTTGTCTCGCTCGTCTTCATCTTGTCCCGTAGCCCTTGTGTCCGAGTTATTTCCCAAAATCCGTGATTGCGAGAGCTACCGATTTTCGTGATATTCCCAAGGCTTAGGTTCTCTGGAGACATGCGTGATCAATTCGTGAACGGAGATGTGACGTAACTCTACACACATAGAAAAATTAATGTCGCAGCTTCTGGTGACATAAGTAGCAGAATGACTTATCGATTACACCGAACTTATCAAAAGTTTGTCTCGGTTTATCAAATCGTCAGTATCCACGTTTTTTCCGAAACGACCTGGTAGCTACTGAAAGATTGCATAGATTATACAATGTTAATTGCGTATGAAACATGCAACGCGAGTGTAATTATAAACCGGAGCGAGGTACGTCAATTAAGTAACGGCCTCGTTCACGCACGTCTTTTTTGAAAACATTGCAGGCGTGATTTGACTTTAGTCGCTAGCAATTGATATCGATCGCGGATAGATTTGTCACGCACTTCTTCGCTCTCGTTTCGGTCATTTCTTTTTTTCTCGCAAGTGGGAGGAATTGCTGCGATCGCGGCGTACCGAGGTAATTTATCGCCTCGCGAAAGCACGATCGAACGAAGGCGTTGGAGGTAACGCGAGGTAGAAACAGGAAGGGCACACGGTGCAACGACCTCTTGTCGCGCGACGAATTGCATTTCGGCGTCGTCGAAATGTCGCCTCCTTTTCTTTCCGCGAACTCTATGTACCGTCCACACGATATCAGTAGCTTCAACATAGATGTCTTCGTCGTCGATTCTAGCTATGCTCAATGAAAGTTTTTATAGACTTACATATTACTTAAATAAAATTAATTGTGAGCATTGAGATGCTTCTCAAAACTTTACATTATAATACCTTAAATAAAGACGAAAGTTGACAATTTATAACCTTCATTACAGAAAATATTCTTCATCACTTTTATTACAAGTATAACGCAGGAGTACAACTTTAATTAAAAATTAAAATCAGTTTGTCGTTAGTTTTTAAGTTTCACCGATATTATGGACACGTGTTGTGGTTCATTCAACCGCTAATTAACATGTATGCAAAATAGAACGAAATAAAAATAACAATCACGAAGAAAGAGAAAAGAGGGAGGGACCGCGTAACCAGCTACGGGAGCAGAAATGAGAACGGGTGTGGGACGACGACCTGATGGAACTTCACCGAGTCAGCAATTTGACTTTTCGCGAACGGCAAAAACGGTGCGACGGAATCATGCTATCGCGGATCAATAAATGCGCCAGCGATTTCCGCTTTCGCCAAATTCTCGAATTTCTCACGTACGCGTGTTCGGTTGAAAGACCAGGCTCGAAATCCGCGTTCACGAAGTATTCAAAACTTCATCGATACGCGTGCCATCGCACGCGCGATACGTGAATTTTAATTACACAACCTCGATTCGGCCATCGATACTTGAGCTCAGAATATCTTTTTTTCTTTAAGTTTTATTCTAAATAATACGCGTACACCCTATTAAGAGATAAAAGTTTATACAACGTTAAATAAATTATTGATTTTTTTCACCCTAAAAAGTTTCTCCTTTTGCGTGACAGTTCCAAATCACAAAGATCCAACGTTTTCGCGAAAACAAAAGCAACGGTATGTACGCACGCACGTACTCATGCATTTAAACCAGAATCCAGCTGACCCACTTACAACTTGACGTGCGTTCTTCCGTTACGACGTCTCCGGGCTCCTTGCAGCTGCGTTATCGTCGCGCAGGTACAAGCAGCACGAAAGATAACGCGTTTTCGCCAAGCGTCACGCGTCCGTGCCATTCCCTAACGACGGATAGACCGTTTTTAACGATTCGTAGAAAATGTGGGAATGTAAATGAAAATAAAACTAAAAGCGTGCTCAAAAGCGATTTCGAAACTACGTTTCTAGGTGCGCCTGAAATCTCTAACGTGTGCCCGTATAGATCGTAAGCATGATCGTGAGTGCCGATAACGCGCGTGGCGAATATCGATATCGAGGGGTCGAGCTGCGCGCGATCGCATCTGAAACCGATCCCGAGAAGGACGGCGCAAACGGTAACATCTAAAATCCACTTTCTAATCCATCGCGTCCGTGTTAACGCGATATCGCGTTTCAGCCGGCGCAGCCTACTACGATTTCAGGCCGACGTGGGCGCACGCCGTTATTAACGTGTGAACTATGACACTGCGAAATGATGCAGAAGACTCTCCTGTGCTCGGCAGACAGAATATATCATAGGCAGACGCGGTTTCGAAGAAACAATATCGTGAGACATCATATATCAGATTTTGCTACGTTCTTACACGTGTATACATATACATATACGTGTATTTAACAAAAGTATCAATATTTTAATATTTAATACATCAAATATTTTCTTTCTTTAATATTTCATAACAGATACAATGTTAAAACTAAGATTAATGATAAATTTCAGTCGCAAGATGTCATTTCGAATTTGAAATCATCAGGCGATAATTATTATTGAGATTTCGATTAAGATCTAAAGTCACACGGAATTTCTTGACTCCCATGTTACAATTCGCCTGCGATACAAAATGCGTTCGACATTCAGTTCGCCCCGATTATTTTATTAACTCCCACGTTCGACGGGGATTTGTCAGGATGAGTTTCCATCAAGAGAGATGCATTCGTTCCGTAACCACGGCATTCATATTCTGATTGAGAACGGGTATTTGCGCGCGCGCGCGTTCGCGTGTGCGCAAATACCATTGCTCGAAACCAGATCGCTGTCGGAGAACGCGAATCAATCAGCTGATCCGGCAGCCGCGGTTGTTGCGGCGGCGCATTCTTACAGAGAAGTGTCACCGTGTGCACACCGTGGCACGCGGACAACGCGGATAACACGCTCGCCGGCTGCTGCGTGTGTAGAGCCAGCGGGGAAACCATGCAAAACGGCTGCCGGTAGTCACTGGCAGCGCGTAGGTGAGTGGACCAGGTGGCGAGATGGTGTAAGAGGCAGAGGAGTGCAGGGAGCGAAGGAACAGACTTGACGACGACGACGACGACGACGACGACGACGGCAGCAGTCGCGAGAAGGAGACGGAAGAAACAGAGACGAAGAGAAGACAGAAAAGAAAAGCTGGAAACGAGCTAGCCTGGCGCGCCAGCGGGGACAGCCGGTGGCTGGAATGTGGGTTAGGCTCTCCCCATAGGTGGGCCCCGCTCTAATTATGAATTAATTCTTGAATAACGGTCGATCTCGCGCGCGCGACAGTAGCCACCACTGTAGCCGGTGAGCGCCAGATTCAATGCGCGTCGTCGTCGTCGAGTGACACAGGCAGCGCAATGGAAATGCGATCGGTGCGAGAACCGGTCGCGACAGGACGATCCAGGCATCCGCCTCTTGCAGACTCGCGTTCCCAACTACTTCCTGTTCCGCAGGAAGATATCCTGACGTCACGTTGTCCTCCATAAGCTCGACATCGATTTACGATCGTGCCCCGCTACGCGAGCGAGAGAATCGATGGCCGTATGTCTGACGGAGATTTTGACCCTCGCTACTCTTAATGATCGTATTCTATCCAGTGCGTCATTACCAATTTTTAATAGCTCATCGGGCGCGGATTACTCTTACGTTGTCATTAGTATTCTTATGATCGCAAAAGATGTGCGATGCTAGCTGCAAGAAACCTTTTTGCATGAACGTGAGAATGTGAGGCATTATACACACATGTTGAATTTTGCAATTGTATGATAATCAAAACTATTATTTGCTCGATCGTGCGATATTACGATTACATCTTCAACGTTTGATGGCTTTTCGACTAATATAAAAACATAGGAAATCATTAAACTCAAATCTTGATTAGAAATAAAACCAGTTTATAAATGAAATCAATACTATTTTAAGATTATTTGTAATATTCCCTTTATATTCCAGAAAATTATAAGTTGAGAATTTTGAAAAAAATTTGAATGTATACGGTTTTCGCAGTAGTAAATTTTAGGAGAAACTTTGCTTTAGAAATTTGTTAGAGAAGGGAGCGAGATTCTCGACCTGGCTCTCGCACGAGCTTCTTTTAAACGGAACTGCCCACGGGGGGCAACGTATCGCGAATAATTCACAGTGAGACACGATGAGCCTTTCTTTGACTGACGTGGCATTGACTTGTCAGGAGACTCGTCCTGACAAACGATCTCAGCTATGACACCATTAAGCGTTTGTCGTATGTACCAATATGACGAGAACTTGAGAACAATTTTTAGAAAGTCATATGATACGTTCAATTTTACATTAATGATAATTGCTTCCTTTTCTAATTTTTATCTGTGAATTCAATTAACAATATCGAAAAGAAAAGATTTTTCTAAATAAGATTTAATGTTCGTCCAAACAATATCGGAAACTCTGATCGAGATCTTCCATCCAAATGTGAGAACACGTTTAAGGAATCACAAAGGGATTTTTCAGACATTGGCAATATTCGAGGATGCGCGGAAAGGCGTGCAGACCGGTGGTTAATGGCGAATCGTGTCGATAATTAAAATCGATAATTATCGTGAGTTAATAACCGATCGTTATCCTCAAAGTTAACAAATAACGAAGAGACGTCCTTTCTTCGTTCTTCTTTATTCCTCTATGGTGCCGTCGTAGATCTTATTCTGCTTCATCTCATTGCTGACCGAAACGGGCCCGAAGGGCCCAACTTTGCAGCTCAGAGGGTGGATGCGCGTACGCGCCGCGCCGCGCCGCGCCACGGAGAAGTCTGTGCGAGGGCGGCGAAGGATACGGAAGAGAGGGGAGGATGAAGGGACAGGGTGGGTGCACAGAAGAGCAGAGTCACCGATTTAAATTGAAGTCGGGGAACACCCGCGAGGGAGAAACGTTCGCTGGCCTATCAGGTTTAATAACACCCGGCACCGACTCTATCTGAAATTACGGATGGTGCTGCGATCGGGGCGGCCTTTCGTCTTATTCTTCTTCTTTTACCTCTTCCTCGCCTTCTCCTCCGTACTCGATTCGAAGATCCCCGATCGAGATGATCGTCAAAATATAATTCATCGGACGCCAAGCTCGATGGTAGCGCGGGAAACGTTTATGATGCGGGGCATCGCACCGGTTGGAGCGAGTTTGTATCGACGGAAGAAACTTTGCATCACGACGTGAGACTCAGTGTCTTAAAACTGAAGCAGGTACTGTCGTTCTAGAGCCGGGGAACGAAAGAATGAATGTTGTACGTGACAATACGTAACATTTTTTATCTACGTCTGTAGAAATTGAAGAACTATGAATTTTTCTAAACTATCTTAATGATTTGATGTCAAAAAATTCTTTCCTTGTTATTTATAAGCTTCAACTTAATATTTTAAGATATCAAGAGACTGGCTTGTCGATTCGTATCAGTTACGACGGCGTGATAGAAATGCTCGTGACAACTTTTGCGGTCTCTCGCGGAGCGAAGACTCGCGTGCTAATTCGATAATTAGCGCGACAGCGCTCGCAAAAGTATCTCGCCCACGGTCCATCCACGGTGGTAGTGCCGTCAGGCTACGATTCGCCTCCATATTTATAAGTTTCATACCGCTGAACTCTCGATTGCGCCGTAATTGAAAACCTGCTGAATTAGCTATTAATTCCTCGCGGCCTAATTTATGCGAAACGACCTATAACTATTCATAGGAAGCGCTGATTCTTCGTTACTGTCCGCCGCGCCGCGGCCGTAGAGAACTATGATTCGCGTTGCTCTTTCCTACGTGAGCGCGCGCCGTGTAGCACCGTGTAGTCGAATTTACATATCCGCGCGATCGATTATCATTGACGAAATCACACTACCGCCACGTTCATCTTCGATTTTTACGTAAAACAATGTATATAAAATTTATTCGAAGTCGTAATAGTGACCATCTCACTCGTTTCGTAGTAGTGCTACGGATACATAAAATTGTTATCGAAAAAGATTGATTATTTTAAAATCTCTATGTAAGAAATAATTAATTTTTAAAATTATGTTAATTGCACATGTAATTTAATTAAAATTTAGTAAAATATGAGCAATTCTCGATGGTCATTTAAATATTTTAATGTATCTGAGAAAAAAATATATGGATTGACATCTAAATAAATTAACTATGCAAATAGATCTTAAGAGAGCGTAGTACGCTAAGACGACAGAATATATTTTCCTGCCTGTGCAGATCTCCGAGACGGACACAAGCGTTATAAACGTAACACACGTGATAGTACATATGTCTGTCATTTGTTATAACCTGCTTTTGTCTTCACTTTTTAATTTACTTATTCAGGCTGCGCGGTTTGATGAACGATTGAGTTGTAAGCGGATAAGAAAAGATGAAAAAGGGAAGATAATTGTACGAAGAAAAATGAGAATAATGCCAAAAGGTTCGAAAAAATTATCGGTCGATTAAAAGAATAAATCTTACATTTTCTAAAAATCATCTCGAAAGCAACTTTTTCTCACACATCACAAAAATTGCTTTGACATTGCGAATATTACGCAATTATATAAAATTGCAATATAAATAAGAAAAACCTAACGTTAAGAATTAAGACGATATTACACGTTACTAGGATTTACTTCCTCCGGTTTGTAACATCAAAGATCTAAAACTCTTTGGCACTACTATAGCTAATTAAGACGCCATTAGATAGGCAGATGCGAAAGATTAAGATTCGCGAAAGAATAGGACGAGGAGGCGAGCGAAGAGGAAAGAAGCAGAGAAAGAACCGAAACGAAGGTGAAGAAACGCGCATTGGAACTGTCGGGTAAAGTCGCGGAGAAGGGGGTAGAGAGGTGGGAAGAAGGCAGACGAAAGAAAATCACGCGTGGTTCGTCATAAGAGGAATTCCTTTGGCGATACTGGAACCTCTCTCTCTTGCTCTCTCTCTCTGCACCTTCTTCTTCTTTCCTACTCTCTCCGTTCCATCTCTCCCGTCTCCCCTGGCCCAGAGAGACCCCGTGCTTTTTTACTGGTTTATGGGATTTTTTTCACGCGGACCGCCGAGTCGTACATCAGAGAGGGCTGACTGTGAATCTCCTCTTTTCTCTCTTCCTCCGATACGTTCGGACTCTCATGCGCGTTCCGTCGAGAAAGTAGAAGAAAGAGAGAAAGAAAGAGAGAGAGAAAGAGCGGGGAAAAGGGGAGAAACAATAAAAAAGAGCAAGTGCCTGCCGCCATAAAAACAACTGAAAGTATTAAAAACTTTAGGCCTTTTACTGCCGAGCTGCCTCGAAGAAGCACGGTCGGATATATGCGCGAGAAGTCAACGACAACGATCACGATGCACCAAGATGTTTCGCGGCGATGATACTCGCGCAATTAAAATTGTTAAACATTCAAGTTTAATGTTAAAAACGCGCGTGCATGAATAGTAAAATTATCACTGTTAAGTTAAGTCGATTGCTTTCCATCTTTCGTTTCGAACAGCATGAGGAACGAGTTTACATTTTTTTTTATGTTTTAATTAGAGACAAACGGTTAAATTATATTTTATTAAATATAGGCGAACGTATTTTAAAGTATGTTCCACGGTGATATCATCGTAATTAACACCATACGTGTATTTGCATCGCAGATAACAAAGCCACGTGCGAGTAAAATTGAATATATTACTCGCGCGAGTGTAAGCGTTATTAAAAGCACAGAAGATTATATCGTGCCCTGCGTTTTCATCGACATATCACGCGTCACGTCTTCTCAAGTTTCGCTGCCATACCGCGGCGGCGTATGGTCTTAATTAGCATCGTATATATTTATATCAGATAAATGAGATAAAAATCTACGTGCAATTAAATGCTTAAAAATTTGACACTATTCGCGCGAGTATACTTAACAGCGATGACTGAAGACTTCGCACGTAATTAACAAAATTAGCATACATAGTTATATCAAAGATGATAAACAATAAAAGAAGTGTAGGTATGAATCGAGTTTCAGCAGAAATATTGTAAACAAAAGCAGATGATAATCTGGCGCGGCGCGGAGCGGCGAACCGTGGAAGAAAAAGAAGACAGGCCGGGAGGCAGGAGGACGGCCGACCCTCGTAAAATTATCGTACTTTAATAAAACGTGTCGTGCAAAACGCGAGGATAACGAGAAAATATAGGGTTCGAAAGACTCGTGAAATTTATAGAGCGATCGCCGCGCTGGCGCGCCGGAGGAGGAATCGCTTTTTGGAGTCGCGCCGTTCGGTTCGGTCGACTCTCCCGAGTTGGCCCGTTCTCGGCTATGCAGCTACAATAAGATCCCGAATAAATCAGCTGGATGTTCGTGTCTCGAGCGGACTCGGTAGCTCAGCGGATAAAGATTCGTCGCGCTGTAAAAGAACCTTTAGCGATTTCGTGGAGAAAATCGCGCAGCGAAAAGTCGGGGAAGTTTGAACATGGCAACAGGTGTCCCATGGAATATGCGTTACGGTCCAAGTTGGAAGTCGCAATCATCTAAGGAATACCGAAGAAAATCACATTCGATAGAGATGCATGAATCTCTTGATAGTCAAAGTCTTTTAAATCAATGGCTTTACTTCCGATATTATAAATAAAATAGATGCCATGTTAACATTTAATTTAATTATTATCCGATTATAGTCTGAATTGATCGATATGTCTGAATAATCCGAGTATAATGAATAAACGCCAGCGTCAACTATAGCACAGAAAACCATGCATGGTACATTTTAATTGGAATCGCAGGTACAATAATATATAAGCAATTTGCTGTGACTAAAAACAAGTTAAAACATTCTTTTTTTTAATTTGCCTTTAACATAATTTTTCAGACGAGACGTATGCGAACTCAGTCATTTTCTCGCGCGGATTGCGTCTCGTGTTGTTCGCAAGCAGTCTCAGCGAAGTTCTTTTTCGGCTCAAAGCAAAATCTCTTAGTTCAAACAGCGGCTAATTCAGCAAATTAAGATAGCACGACAAGGAAAGTAGCGAGCGAGAGAAAGAGAAGGAAGCAGCGGAGCACCAGTTTAGTAGCAAGTGTTGTAAATTCTCGATTCTTTAATCTCGGTAAACCTCCAGCGTTCCTATCATTCCCCGACCGTCCCCCGGAGACCTGACCCACGGTCTAACGAAAGATCGCGGTACTCCTCGAGGGCGTCTTGCGCACACACACGTACACACGTCCACACATACACACACACGGCGCGTCGGGGGAGAGCCTCCGAGCAGTAAATCTCGCGGACAAACAATCATAATTTTCGAAGAGCTAACAAAAAGCAAGAGACTCTTTAAAGGGAGCCGATGCCAGGCAACATGAAATGCGGCCGCCTCCGCTTCTCCAATTGTTTCGTGGTTTTCTTCCCCTTCCTCTCGAGTTCTCCTCGTTCGCGTTTCTTCGTTCAACTCGACCCTTTTCTTCCCTTCCTCTCTTATTTTCACCGTTCCTATACCCTACAACGTATATCAACGTACACGATTCCTCGGTTGTCCTCTGTTCTCTCCTCTTTCTCCTTTTTTCCTCTTTCTTCTTCGTCTTTCCGATTCCTATTCCGTCTTTCCTGATTTCTTCATTTCTTCCTTGCGGTATTCTCCTTCCTTCGTTACATCTTCTTGGTTTCTTTATCTCCGTTTTTATTCGCTTTTCTCTTGATTTTTTGATTAATTGACACAATTCTCTCATCGTTTTATATCACGTTTCCTCGCTCTTTAACATTTTGATTTATAAATTTCTAACGGATTTTTTTTTTAAGTGTTTATTTTTTGTCTAATGTAAAAATCCATTTTTTTTGTTCTTAAGATGCGCTCTTCCTTATTTTTTAAATGTTATAATGTTTAATAATTAACCGGAATAATTATTAAAAATTAAAAAAGACCTCTTCTACAAAGCGATTATGATGCGATATAGCATAAGAGACGTAAAATATTGCATGTTTGATTAGCATTCACGTATAACAAGATAATTTTGTTAATTATATCGTAAATAAAAGTATTACGGCAGAATGCACTTATATTGTATACATAGATCAAATAAATATATTATATTTTCATTGCGACAGCTAAATCCAAACATTCCATGCGTTTATAGAACAGCGTAAAACCACGATAAAAATCAGATACCGTATATAGAATGGACGTAGAGAAACGGCGGTAATTTCCGCGAGAAAAAATAAAAACGGGAGTAAGGAAGTGACATAATCTCGCTCAAGAACCTTCCTGTCGAGAGATTGAGGTCGAATTCCGGGAGGTCGACGTTCGTCGGAATGATAATTTTCGAGTAGCCACTGTTATCCGACTACAGACGATTTAACATCGACGCGTTAACGTAAAATACGATGTTAGGAATACAATTGCGGCAGAGAAAATCGACAACCCCGAATCATAATACGAAATGCAATGGGACAGAAACAGTATCAATATTTAGACAATTTGTCGTGTGGCAATAATTTCTGCCTAATCGATTTGCATTCGAACGTAAAATGCGCGTTGTCACACTTCAGTGAGTTTTTTAAGTGAATTTTTGTGCGACAAACCCCGCGAAATCGTCAGAAACAATTCTACGAGCTAATTTCGTTCTCTCGAGACGCGCTTCAGAACATGGAAAGCTCGTGGAGCTCAATCGGGACAAGGAAGCTGCCAACTTCTTTACAGCTTGTCGTGCAGCAACCCATCACTGCTGTGCGGCATAATTCAAGTACATTGTCGTTGTTTCGGCCAAGAAAAGTTTATGGACGATGCTTATTGGCTATAAGCGACGTAAATAAATAGCAGGAATGCGGAAAATAACGAGATTTGCGAAAGTTCGCGCCAGTAGAAGCAACTTCGTTCATTTGTTTCAACATGGAATAAGATACGAAATAAGTTGACAACTATGGTTAGTGTATACATTGATAGTTTCACAAGAGACAAACTGCTGATTCGTTAAAACTTTGTACAGTAATTCAATGTATGTTTTAAATGATATTTTTGTGTGTAGATTGTTTAAAAAAAAACACAAAAGATTTTAAGAAAAATCAATTATCATCCAAAAGATTAAATAGAAATTAAATAGATCAATACACTAATTCAATAAATAAATAAATTATTGTACACGCATCTTTTTTGTAAATAATTTTACACGAAAATGCCAAATTTTACTACAACGCGTTTCGATCGGAATTCAGATATTGAATAAAATAAAAACTTTTTTCCTTTATACAAAATTATCTCGGAACTGTATACACATCAGAATTTCGCAGCAGTTTTTTCCACTCCTCGAATTAACGCAGTAAGACATCGATTAATTGCTTGTAAGAACCAGACTTTACCTCTTGCTCTCTAGTTGGTATCTCCGTTCCTGCCGCGAATCACTCCCGTCAACATCACCATAGTTCTGACGTGCGTTTCGACGATGAGATTCGCGAACCAGTTATCGCGATTATCCACACTAATTCACCCTCGACTATCGGCTCCAGAGTTCGCTCACTTAGAAAACGTGACAATTCAATGTCGTTCGCGCACCAAACTCGCGGAATCTCTGCGATCACTCACACCGAACGATCCAGATTCGAGTCTTCGAGACTATCTTCTTGTTACGATCAATTCTTGTTACGAGGCTCTCTAAGACTTTTTCGAGGAGTCCTGATTCGCGAGGAATACGAAACACGCGCCAGATTTCTTCCTCCTCGAAATCTCCCACTGAGATCACTTCCACCCTCATCGAACACTTCCCGTGCCACCCTGAACACCGGCACTTGAGATCCTCGAATTCTGGGAAGCATTCAACCGATCATTCGGCATTCTCGATCGATTCCTCATAATCTTGTCAACCCGAACGATTACCCATCCTTCCAACCAACCACCATTGATTTTTGTCCTGGCGGCCAAATTTCATGGTGCACTTATTTTAGATTTAATTTGTTGATCTAAGAATATCACAAACTTAAATTAGAATGCCTATTTCGTCATGATGTGAAAGGAGGATTGTTCTCTCAAGAGGTCGCGAAAGGTGACAGTTTTGTAGTAATGGCACTACGTAAACTTAATCAAGGTCCCCTGTTAAATATTCACCAGAATTAGTGACAAGTGCGTCGTTTCCTGTTTGTCCGCGTTATCGCGATACTCCAAAACTGTCGACGAATCCTCGTTGTTTCGAGACGACACGCGCGGGTTCTCCACCCGTGAAACTCGGTACCCGTGTGTCTTCGATTCTCGAGGCTGTCTAAGCACCCGCGACGAAAAGGGAGGCATGCGCTCGCGCGAGCGCGCGCGCGTTTGCTCAAGAGGGGGAAGAAGTGGGGGTGGTCTTCCAAACTCCGCGTCCGAAGAGGGCGGTTCGTTTCGCGTCTTCTTCAAGCTCGCGGAAATTCGCTCGCCACGCGCTTCTACCACCACCCTTGACGGCAGAAGAGGGTCGCCACCCTCGCAATGATAACAACTGTTTCGTCGCCTCCAGAATCTTAGGGTGGTTCTCCAGCGAGCCCAGAATATCAGACGGGAGAGTGCGCGTGGCTCGACTGGCGCGAGATGACTGAACCCCTCCAAAGGGTGAGAGACAGAGACGGCGGAGAGGGGAGGAACAGGGGGAAAGAGAGGGAACGCGCTGTTCTTCCCCTGGCCCCTCTTTCACCGACAGAGAAAGACCGCGGACTTCGGGGGCCCCCACCAATCTACCATCCATAGGTTGCCCCACCCCGTCGAGAACAGTGACGCGTCGCATTCTCCCCGCCTTCGCCCGTCGTTCCACCGCCTCCCACCCCCGACAGTGCACGTCGCTGCCTCTTTCCCGTCGGCCCCCGACGTCGTCGCGGTACCACCACACGGCTACGATGACGATGACGGGGGCAAAGAGACGGAGTTCTGCCACCGCCGAGCAACTCCTTCCTCTTCTTCCGCTCTTTGGCCGCTGTCGCACGCATTCGTCCACCGGCTGGCGAACCGCACGCACCTCTCTGTACGTTGCCGTTGAGATGCTCCTGCACGCGCGAGTAGCTGGGTGGTCTCGTGGGGGAGTAGTTTCGCGAAAAATGTTAACCCTTTACCCTCTCGTTAACGAACTGATTAATAAAATTATTTCGGAATAGTGAATAAATTATTTCCATTGTCATGAGAGAATAATGTATGGCACATGACGATGTAAATTACTGTCATATCATTCTTAATAACTGTCTCTTAAATTTATTTTCAGCAACAAAAGAATTAGCTCAACGTTTTCCAATTTTCTCCCCAATATAACATGATTCTAAAACAAATTTATTTGTGACGATATCATTTTAGCACTCTTTGCTTATTGTAAGATTTCTTTGTACGTCTCGCGCTAAACAATGTTCAACATTACAATTTCGTTATATGACGAAAAACAGTGATACAGAAAGAGACAAAACTATACTAACTCAATACAATCATCACGATTCGCGAACAGCAAGGGACGAATACAATTTCGGAGTGCATTAATTTTCCACCCTTGTGTAGAATCACCCCGGCATAGGAAGATTCCGCCGACCAATGACGTCACTCGAGTGCCCTCGAAGGACACTCCTACTTTTTACCCCCGCAAAGGTTTTTACAATGCTGTCGATGCTTATCGCCGATGCGTTACGCAGGGCCCGCAGGGGTGACGATTATTCGGGGTTTCTATGGACGTCGCTAATTGAGAGAAAACGAGGGATGCTATGGCGTCGCAGAAATTGGGTACGATCAAAGAATTTTGAAGGAGAACAATAATTAGTTTTCTAAATCTCTAAGCCTGAATCTCTCGAAACTTTTAAGATCTTATCATACCTTACAGCAATTAACATTATTATGATATATATGTATATATATATATATATATATATATATATGTAATATTATAGTCTATTTTCAGTATTACATTATTATGACCATTGATTCGTTAAATAAAGAAAGTTGGTTTTATTTAACAAATCCTTCAAAAAGATAGTGAGAAAATATTGGAAAGAAATCGGCAAAAACATTCGGTAAACAGATAAATAAGTGTCCATTGGAGACTAGATAATATATAATAGACTAGATAATAAAATCCTTGAGTTTTCGTCGGTACGTGTTGACACAGCGAAACGAAATAATTAATTCCTGTACGTTTAATTACTATTCTATCATGCTTAACGGTTTGTAGATCGCTTTTAATTACTGTTCGTTCATCGCGCGAGTTTCTTTCGTCAGCTTACGGAGCAATTATTTCATCGACAGAGACTTCCTGTTCGAACTCAGCGGGCGGATTGATGGGACCGCATTAGCTAATTAGAATCTCTCGCATTCGCGATAAACCAGAATCATGTTGTTATTTTAATGAAAGGCGAGAAAAAAGAGATTTATGAGAAACGGAACGCCGACCAGAATCGAGGATTTTTGCCCGCAGCCACAATGACCGTTAGAAAGATCTTTTCAGATTGCAAATTTGGAACTCCTTTTTTTACGGTCATTATCTGTAACGATCGTCATTAAAGCGTTCCACAAGCGGTCGATTATTACACAGGAAATACTGTGAAGAAATGCGCAACTATTAGTTTAATTTTCTAACGCCTCGTGAGTTCGATGTCTCGGTGTTCAGAAATCGCGACGACTTTTTATTGCGAGCTTTTGATGCCATCGAGCTGGCTCTAATGAATCTCATTGATTCAATAAACGAGTGTATTATCGCCGAGTACGATGGTTGGTTCTAATGGGATTTTAACCCTGCACTGCATGATTTGTTGTTTTGACGGTGTGGTCTTATTTTCGTTAGATCTAAAATAGACACACTTGGAAGCTTTGCTTACAAAGTCTCGTTTCTACGGCAAATAATGTGAAAATAAATTCCGATTAGTAAAACAAAATGCTTTCTGCAATTTGTACGAATAACAAATAAAAAAATATTTCGAAACGTCTTACGAGGTGTCTTCCGTCATCGGTCGAACAAACTCACGCGCTGGAAGAGAAAGATCGGAAGCGGAGCAGTGACGGCCACGTGTAGCGCCGGCGAACAAAACATTAGCAGCGCGAGTGTCGACGAGGGAGCATGGGCATGGAGGGAAGGCGAGTCGAGTCGAGGTAAGGCGAGGTGAGGCGGATGTAGTGCTGAAAGACAGCGGGGTCGTTACTTAATTCCATGCGTTCGCTTAAATAGAACGACTTAGACTTAAGGTAGTCTGCAAAAATGAAGGAACAAGCCGTTGTAGGAGAACCGGCGACTTGTTCGTATACGCGTACATGCGTTCCGCGAGAGAGAAAGATAGAAGGGGAGAGCGTGAAGGTGCGCTCACGCGCGCGCACGGATCCCGCGACGTCGGGGGTGCCTACTGGTTTTGATATACGAGCACACTAATACACGCATCGAACGGCGTTACACGCGTGAGTCATATCGAAAACCAGTCTCGCCGAGAGACGCACACGCAGACACGCACATCGGCGAAACAGGCGGCGCGGAGCGGCGGGAACGGCGAGAAGAGCCTTTGAATATTTCAGGCGTGCTCGCGAGGCGCGTGCGTGTGTGCCGTTACGAGGGCGTGTGAGTAATCCCACCAGTGTACTCCTCGATCCGGGGACACGCACGTGAGATTAAAATCCGCGGATCGTGTATGCGTGCGTGTGCCCGGTGCCGGTTATTAACGCGAGCATCAATGTGTGCTGCGCGCCGACTGGATTTGTTATCCGGTTTCGCGAAATTGTTTTCTGAATCCAGGTGACAATCGATGATCGCGGGGGGACCTGTCTCGTGACAGTTTTGATCACGCAACTCGTAAAAGTATCTACTTTTCCGTAATTTCGAAGGCCGTACCCCAAAGGAGTGCCTAAGATGACCATGACATTTCGAAAGAGCGTTTAGTATCCCGAACTTAAAATAGTAGTATAACTGCAAGAATTAAGGGGAAAGAGAATAGCATGATCATACTACGTATATCATCGTGATATTATATTTTAATTTAAGCCCTGACATCGTTTACGAAAGCATATTTCTATGTCATAACATCAAGCCAATAACCAACGTCATAGAGAAAGTTATTTGGTTCTCTATGCTCCTTCGTCCGAGACCAAGTCGGTAAATAATACGCTACCGTGGGATGCGATTTTCGCAGGCGTGATTATTGATCGATGTGATCGTGACCGCCGATGCGGATTTCTCCATTTGTTTAAGGAGAATAGCGAGCGTGATTGCTTTGACGAATGATGGAAGGTAATACGCGAGTAATGGTTTTACTGCGAGAGCGGACGAAATTGCATGTGCAGGCCGGAATATAAGATCGCGCAATGCACCAAATACAAGAGACATATTAAATGTATGAAATCTTGACGTAAACAAAAGTGAATTTATACATTTCCAAATTGTGCCAAGAAAATATCGTTATTAACACGATGGTTAATTTAGTTAAAAATTAATTACCATATTGTTGCACATATGTCTACGAGTCTTGATAAAGATAAACGTGAGCAAACCTTGCATGACTTTTTGAAAGACAAATTCTTAAAAGTGACAAAAATCATTGGCGAATCAATGTGCCTGCAGAGATTGACAATGCGAGCGAGACAACGCAACGCCAGCGAAGCGAGCGCGGCTGAAGCATGAAGACGAGCAGCGTATCCACCCACGACGTGGCGCACTGTAACGAGGCTACAGTCCATTAAGTGCGTGCGGCTATTATGGCTAATGCATTACGAAGCGATAAAAAACGGGAACTATAGCGCAGTGCTCTGCCGCTTGTGCGCCCGCGCCCGCGCCCGCGCTCGCGCACACTCTCGAGAACCGGACCACATTCCATGTCGGACGAATACGAACGCCGCTTCTCGATGCATTGCTCGGAGTACAACGCTCGTAGATACTTACGCCGACGACACGCGCACCACCGCAAAACGCATCCCAGACCCGCCATACTCGCGACGTTCAGTCGCGACGTTCCGTCCGATTTACACGGTGTTTTATGCGCTATCCGAAACACACCTTTAATGTTCATTATACCTGTTCTTCCTGAGAAAGTCTGTTGCACTTAGAAAAATGAGCTACATTTCAATATTTCTGTTTAGATTTTAATTCCGTCATTAAAGTGCATTGTACCTTTAAATTTTTAATTATCTCGATTTTTTTTTTTTTTAATTTTTGAAATAAGAAATTGATGAAAGAAAACAGACTGTTAAAAATGATTTGTCAAGATGACATCTGGTTTACCTAGCAACCCTATAAATGAGAAGAGACGGGTTAGGGGGAAAGAATGTAAACGCGGAAAGAATACAACGGAGTACGGTAAAAAAGACGAATGGCAACCCTTTTCCCTTTCCTGTCCCTCGCACGGAACCACGGAAACTACCTTGGAAATTCGACTCTAAAAATATTCGTCTTATGGAGTTTCTCCGGTTTTTTTGACCGCGCTGCTCCCTACTCCCCGACTCTCTTTTTTGTTTTCCTACCCTCGGGAGACGCGCATCAACCATATGGCCCGCGAGGGAGAGATAAAAAATTCATATTTTCACTGGAAGGGCTAAGACTGAGCGGTATTTTTAAACTTTGGGGAGTGCGTTATGAGAGAGCATTCAACTTTGGTTTGTCTGCCGGATTCTTCAAATTTCCGTAAATCCTTTCATCGGTTATCAAATATCAAGACAGAAAAAAAATAATTGTGTTGACAGAATTGTCATATATGTCTAAATTACAATTGAAAGATAAATTGGGTCACTGTACATCTGCTATTAAAATATAAGCAAATTATATATATTTTTGTCCCTCTGTAATTGCTACTCCCACATGTCTCATCTGTTTTTATCTATTGGAACAGTAATACGAAGCAAATGGAGCCGGATGCTGGTTATACCTGAAATCAAAAATAGCTTTTCCATTCATCCCTGGGCGGCGCCGTCTTCCGTTATTTAAGGGTTTCTTTACGCTAATAGTTTTCTCACACTCGAAACGGTAAAACCCCTTTTCACGGAAATTGAAACCCCTTCGGAAGCCGCACGCAGGCTCTGACGGGTTAAATCATTGGCATATTACGCAAAATCACGTGGTCTCGCATTTTCGATACCTGGAGAAATACGATATTTTATTGGTGGATTAAGGCCCTTTAAGAAAACGTCGAGGGAGAAAGAGAGGCAACGAGAGAACGCGTCAGCATTCTGACCCATTTTCGAAGGGTCCCACTTCAACCCTTTCGAGACCTAACGGGACACAGCGACATTTTTCCCACATTCTATTTTTCCAGAAATCGACTACCTGATCATCAACTGGTTGTTGTAGGACCCAAATAGGGTCGTTTCGTAATAAGCGAAAGGGGTTAACCTTCCCGTCTTCCTGTTTCAGAATTTTTATTTACCTCATCGAAGGTAAAATTAAGTATAATAATAAAATCGATATAAAATTAAGAAAAATAATTTCATATATAAGCACTTAAATACGAATCTTGAATATGTTTTTATAAATATGTATTAATTAAAATTTTTTTATTTTTATGAAAAATGCAACAATAGTGAACATCCTGTAAATAATTACTAATAACTGTAAATTATAAAGTTAGTAATATGTTTTATTTTATAAGTAAATAGTATAAGCTATTATTTTACTAATCAGAGAGTAACCTTCGCAGAATTTCCATAAATTGACGAGACGCGTAATACCGGTAACGATTACCAGGATAAAAGAGAAATATAGGAATACAAATACGAACAGAGCGGTAATTGTGATAAATGAGCGCGTTAAGAAATCAAAAGGCAGAAGAACGTTCACACGGCGGATTGGTATAATCACGTGAATCAGGCCCATTTTCGTTCATGACTCTTTTCAGCTTTAATCATTCTTAATCCCCGTTACAAGCTACCCGCACGATGTAAATAGCTCGGAAACGTCAATCTAAAAGTTGGAAGGGATATTAATGTCGCGACGTATCAGAAATATAACGGGAATGATAACAAATATGAAGAAGAATACTTGTAATAATAGTAAACCGTGATTGTAAAACTTGTAAAAATAGAAAACCGCGAATCGCGGGATACCTACTACAGTAATTCATCGTTAGACCGAACATGTGTCCTCTTATCTGTCATCGCGGACGTAAGTGGTTCGCGCGTGGAATACCGAGACCCGGTACGAAGAAATAAACGGAGGTCCGCGGGAATGCGAGTATTATGTGTCCCGTGGAAACGGGATATCCCTCTCGACCTGGCTCTCGGTCGAACAATCGATACCAGAGCCAGAGGAGTCGCGATACTCGAGCATGTACGTAAAACGCATACGCACGAGTCCGCGAGCATGCGCTCAGGTATGTGCAACCTCGTCGTATGTAACGAGCGTCAAATCGATTCCCACGGCTGTGCGAATCAAGGTCTTATCGGCGGAATTGCCTGGTCGCGTCCCGCGAGAAAGTGGAAACTTCGCGGAAGTATGAGAGAACGCGCATGCCGCCTCGTCTCTCGTATCGCGCGAGACTCGATTTCGCGGTATGACGGCCGATAAAGTTTATGTCGCGGGGAAACGAGCGGTTATTTTACGATTAACCGTAAAGCCGCGTGTGCACTTCATCTCCCTGTTATTTCCGCAAGCGCGCATCGGCTCGGTGAGCATGTACCTGCAGAAAATGCACGTGTGGTTCGCGTTCCGACAATTAACTCTTAACCGATATGGCGAGAACATTGCATGAAGTGACAAAGTCACAGGTACATACCATCAAATAAATAAAAAATATCAGATCTATATTTTCAAAAATCCAGTTAAATGAAATAAAATATTTTAAACTTGCCATTTCCTTCCCCCCTGGAAACAATATGTAAAACTTAATCTAAATCAATTATGGGATGTGATCAAACTGTCGCAGGTTAAAGAGGTAAAATAGTAGGTTAAGTTGCTTCAAAGACACGACATCTCAAATCAGACAAAAGTCCCAGTATCGAAGTATGAAGGAGAAAGAAAACTATCGGAGCACACGGAATTTAAGGGCCGACTGTAACGACGTTACCTCGCAAATAAGACTATAAATTCGTCTCCGTAAATCATGTGGGAGGGTAACGATGAAGCAAGAGGGTTACTCCGTACATTTTCTTTCTCAACGAGCTACGTAACTATCAGTGCGTCTCGTCATATCGTTATTGGTGACGGGCACGCTCGCGCGTTCTCGGACGAAATAGGATTGCGATCAATCATTTTAAGCATTCATATTTTTACTCGATCAATATATTAAACAATCCTTGAATATTCGATAATTTATCGTAAAATTTAGAAATTTGAAAGATATTGGTATTAAATGTGCAAAATATCTTTTTATCTAAATGTTAAACATTATTTAAATTAACTTCTGAACTTGCATAAACCATTCATACATTACAAGGTAAAATTTAAAAAATTAATGCTTTATTTTTGTATCGTATACTATATATACGCATAGCAATGTATCCATGCTTGTCATATTCATACAGATATGAATGACACGAGCATCTAAATAATAAGAAATTTCGTGTCAAGTATCAACGCTAAAGTATCTCTAAACAGTTTCACGTATCAATGTTTCCAATAGTACCGTACGTAAGTATAATGGGTGCATCCCTGCGGATGCATCAGAACGCGCGCAAGTGGAGGGACAAGCAAAGCGCGAGTGTTTCAAGGAACGCGTAATTTATATTCGAGGCCCGTCGGTGCTCAACGGGGATTTTATGTGCCTTTCGGGAAACGGACGTTACGAGGCAATTAATTTCAAAAATCCCGATTATCCGTCCGCCGGCTTGCCGCTCTATTGCGAGGCGTAATTTATCTCGCGGGGTTTCTCTATTTATGCGCGCGCCTCTAGAATTATTTTCTCGTTCGGCGCGACCGCCTCGAATTTCGCGATTACTTCCTCGCTATTCTCAACCTTATCGTTTTATACACTGTGACAAATTTTACATAACGCAAACTGGTTCTCAGTCAATCGTATCTCTATTCGGCTATTCTTATTAAAGATGCCGCATTATCACGCGTGTTCCAATGCCATTCCAATGCCAATAGGCAGAGCATTTTGCAAGAGGTATTACTGATTACAATCGCGCGTGGATGTCGCAGGTGTTAATGTTATCACGATGCAAACGCGCATGTACCATGACCATCCGGTCGGTCGGACGATAAAACGTCAGAGGCAAGCTTAGAAATTGGTTAACGCGGAATAAAACTATTCAACGACCGCGTGATTTACATTTATGGGAACTCACACGTTATCCGTAACTAAGACTTAGTTACGGAATCGCTGTACATGTTATTCAGAAATGGTCTATGGCTGACCCCAGTGTACACCCCGTAACGAGAGAGAGAGCAACCGTTCGAACGACAAAACAACAACACCACAAATCACGCCAAGCGAACAATAAAATACCAGTAGCTCACACCCACCACATGTCTTTCTGCCTACGTCACTTACATACGTGCCACCTTCTTACTCTTTCTCTCTCGCTCCTCCCCGCGCGTTTGTCTTCTCTTCGTCTCCTTCTTACCCCTTTCCCTTCATTTGTCTTCGGAAATTCCTTCCCGTTTTTAAATTCTCAGAATCAAGAGGCCATTCACGATTTGCGCCGAGAGAAGGTGGAGGAGTGAGAGAGAGAAAGAGGAGGGGAAGGAAATAAAAAAAAGAAAAAGGAAGAAGTAGGACATAGAGTGCAGAAAGAAGAGAATCTCGACGCAAGTGCACAGGGAATTTAATTGCAAAGTTTAATAAAACAATGGGCAATCGTTCATATAAGAAAGAGAAAGAGAGAAAGAAGAGGGACGTGATATATATACATAACATATCGCGTATGGCCTGTCTGAGAAAGCGCGTGTCAGATATTAACGTTAGATATATCCATCTAAAGGTATCTAATTTCTAGCATCGCTGTATAAGATCCTATGATCAATTTGGATTTTAGAATATTGAAATCTGGAACTCAGAGAAACGTCTCTTCAGAGTCTCTTCACTCAAACAAAAATAAACCATTTCGTAAGTTGCGTCGTTTATTTTCGGCCATATTTGTACGCTGAACTCAAAAGTATGTAGTCTTGAAGTACTTGTATATTTCCGTTTCCATCAAATCCACTTGGCGTAACGGGACTAAAAACTTAAAAGATATTTCCACGAGCGTCCTCGTAAAAACGGATTCATTTAAAAGGTCTCGCGATCGCACGAGAAAAGAAATGTTTAAGTATATTTACCAGTTAAGAATAACGTCAACGAAGCCACTTACTAACGAATTTAACCTCGTACATACGTTTGTGCTCGATGCTGCTATGCTCTCTGTCTCTAGTGGTGATTCTATGTGTTAGTTAAATATGTATACATACATGCACTTTGTCGCGTAACGCGCATGTTTATTGACGAAGAGACGCAAGCGTGGATGTGAACGTGGCGATTGTATATGCCGTATTCGCCAGTGAGATGTCAATGACCTTTTATTGGTCGGTACAGCCTCTATGCACTCTTATCATTTTAATCCCTCGTAATTTCCTTTACGTTTATGCGCCATTCGTTATGTATTGGTAACCCGAGATGCGAACAGAGCTCGAGGATGAATCCAACGAACTGAGTTTAAAAATATTTTAACTCATGTATTTTAACTCTTTCGGTATCAAATTTTCATTTAAAAAAAACGAGTTTTTTAATAAATCGTTTATACATGATGACAGATGACTCCAGAAATTTTTCAACGATCTAATTCTGCAATTTGAATTATTGTGAAGATCATCGCCAAGAGGGAAGCTATCGACAAATCATTTCGACTGGGATAAATTTTTTGTCGATTTTTTTAAATCGATATGAATAAAAAAAATTTAGAGAGGATCCGATCGAAATTGAAACGTTGATTTTTTGCCATTATACGCTTTCTCCGTGAAAAGCGATCTGATGAAAGGAAGCCGAGGAAAAACGAGCGCACAATGGCACCTGCCTCCGAAGAAACGAGGAAATTCCTTGGGGGTCCGCCTGTGAAATTGAGCGGTTAACGCTTGACCTATCGCCTATCGGCCTGCCTCCGGGGATCGTCCCAATCCCGAATCGGCGACCGAAATGTTGACCCAGACAAGACCCCCTTCTTGCGAGACCCCCCCGTGGATACCGTAACCTGCGGAAAATCGTCCGACAATGGACAGAACTGTCGACAATATTTTGACAGATTCGTCCGTTCATCCTCTCGGCCCATCGACTATATTGAGGGTCCGTTCCGAAAAAAGTTCGATGGGACAAAAAATCCTTAAACCGGTCAATTAATGGCCGCAAGGAAAAAAGTGAGATCAGAAGCGCGTGTGAAAGTTTCATTTCACAGCGGATAGGCAAAGATAATAATGACGGAAATAAAGGGGAGAAGAGAAATGGATATCACACTTTCGAGATTTATAAGAAGCCAATGGCGTGCGAAAATGGCTCTTTCTCGTTTCCGCGAGAAACGTGCGAAACATTTGAATTTTTTTCTCAAATATTCTCAGCGAAGTACGTTTTTAACGCGATTGTATCGTTCACGAGAGTTCGCCGTTCGCCTTTTTATACGACGCGAATAAAGATACGCAGCAGAGCGCAGCAGGGAGGAGGACGAGACTTCGATCGACGACCGCGCTCGTCTCCTCGAGTTCTCCGGTTACTCGGCTCCCAGAGTGTGGAGGCGCGTAAGCGTGTAGATATACACATGTATATGGATAGAAACATACACCATCGTACGAAAGTGGTGGACAGAAGGAAAGAGAGAAAGAGCAAGGAAGAAGTACGCAATTTATCGATATTCTGGAAGCCTTTCGAGGAAACTGGCGTGCGCTTCTGAGATCAACGTAAATTCAATTAATTAAAGACAACGGACGTTGACTTAATTGGTTAATAATTGGCCCTGCTGGATACCTGATATTAAGGAATGAAAGAATACTTAAAAATACGAGAAGAATAAATACAAGATATTCCGTCCAATACAATTAATTTTGACAGCAATAAATAGCAATAATACTTTCAATATAAACGATTAAAAGTAAAAAGATTTTAAGTTCTATATATAAAAGAAACTCTCATAATTTCTGCGCTCAATGTTAAAAGCATCGAGGAAACTAATCGTTGTTTTCATAATATTTACATAATTTCCTGATTAATCAGATCTGAATAAAATATACATTGATTCCGCAAGAATCAACGAACAAACGGACACGACTTTTACACGGGCAACACCGGCCGAAAATCGAAGAAAAATTCGCAAAGTCAGGGCGTCTGGCCGTAGCCCATAAAGTGTCAGACGTAAATCATTCGGTTTTATGGTGGTGCGCGTTTGCCAACCTTTAGCTGATGAATTCCTTACTCGCTAGACTCATACACAAGGCAAAATACCCATAACGCTAAATTCGAGAAGGAGCCTTCCATCTCGTTATTCGCAGAAAAGAACGACAATGCTCAAAGGTTCATGTCTAGAGTAAAATTGGGAACAATTTTTCATTTTCTTATATATTTTATACTTTTAATTCTTATCTACAACTATTAATTTTATAAGGTCTCGAATTGAAAATAGAGAATTAATCTTCTTGTAGTTCTCGTGTTTCGCGAATTGATTGTTAATCTTTATAATCGATAGTTTAGTGGAATTACATGTCTTTAATTTTGATGACGTGTAGAATAAAAGATAAACTTTTTTCGTAATGTAAAGTAAAGTAAAAGCTGTTATCATGCCCGAGTAGCGGAGACGAAGGATCAAAAGAAGTCGTAAGGAAGCTTTTTACACATCCCTTAGAGAAACGAGGGTGCAAAGGTGTCGACGGCAGACTCCGCCGTTTTCTGGTTCCGCCCCAACGACGTTCCGATTATACAGATATTCAAATGAAGGCCGCCCCTCTGGCTCTGGCCGCAACAGTTACGTATCATCGAATTATTCTAATTTCCTGTCGCAAAACAGCCGGCGGAAGTTGCCGCGGAGTTCGCCACCTCGCAGAAAAAGGAATCGCCGGTTACGCCCACCTCGCGGCGATTTGCGACCGCGTCAGATAACCCCGTCACCCTCGGCTACCCTTGCCGATCCACCCTCTTCAGTGGTGGTGACTCTCGGTTTTCCCGGTTCAAGGGGGCGTCACGAAAAGCTAATGCGCAAGTTCCAAGCCCGCTTTTCCCATTCGCGGAATTCCACCCTCTGCGACGTGATCGAGGGGGTTGCAATTATGAAGGAGCATGCGCGACTCCGCGTGACTTCTTGCGAAAAATGGGTAGAAACGAAGCAAATGGAGAGCCCAAAGAAAAGAAATTCCTTTGATGTAGATCTCATCATATTATTATGTACTCGTTTTTTTTAACGCATAAGATATTACGCGTATTTTTTATATTTACGCACTTGCAATTTAAAGCAACTGAAAATATCAATAGCGATCAATGGAGCGTAAGCACAGAAATGGCTTAAAATCCACAAACGTGAACACTTATCGCCCATTGACCTCCGAGATTACGAGGGTTAAATTCTATCGATCGAACCGACTATTGATTTTCAACGTCGACTACGCCAATATACGGGACCATATGGGCAACATTGGTCTACCGGTATAATATAGCACGAGTATGACGTCACGTACGCGGCCGGATGCCGCAGACGTGTCACGCGCTTCGTACGCGACTACGCGGAATAATAAAAAAAGCACGGGGAAGAACAAGGAGAGCGAGAGGAAAGGATAGAACGAAAAAGAGAAGAACTTCGATTCCACGATTCGACGGGTCGAACTGCGAGGAACCGATCGACAGATCGTACGTCACGTACGTGTACACGTGTCCACGTAAACCTATGATGGGCTTCCTTAGGCACCCGAGTCCCGAGCTGGCGGTATACCGTCAAGTCGAGCCGTTAACTTCCTCTCGAGCGTCTAATGAACGGACAAGCCAGAAGTAGGTATACACGTATCCCGAAGTTCAGCGCTCGTGATAATTATCCATTCTAATGATGATGAATGTCTTTATCCTTTGGGGTCCCGACGCGATTAGACGAGTTAATGACCCACAACCGTGACGTGAGCGAATACCGAAGTTCGTTGATAAAATGTTAGATCGTTAAACGGGCCGTGAGATTGTCATTACGAATCTATAAAACGTCGCGTAAATGGAAACCAGAAACATTTTAGGACTTCACTGTATGGTCACATTTGAAACATCGCTGGGATTCGATCGCGTACTCTGACAACCTGTTGCTTCGACTATATCGCATAATTACTATAGCGCGCGGTGCTTTGTAAATGCCACGATAAAATCTCTACCGAAGATCGTGACAATTTAATTGAGCGATTGCGCAAAATTAATATGATCGTTGATCATCCCAACCAACACAGGAAACTATTTTTTAATGGCAATGCTATATGTTCGACTAAATCACTAAATCATTTTATCGAATCTGCTCCCAAAATGATTACGCCGAAACTGATCGATAATCTCTTTATGATATCGCATGTTTCAGAAACCACAAGTTCACGCCGATTGACAATGAAATCCGGGCGAAGAGTCGTCGCGAGGAGAAAAGATGCAGGCTCGAACAGCTCAGACGGACGAAAGTCTCGGGCAACGGGCGTAGATATAGCGGAGAGCGTGTGTCGTTTCTCAGTTAAGTCTCTCTGCGGTTTGAAACACGATCGGCCTGAGAGTGTTCCATCATATGTGTCTATAAAACACCGTCCACGCGGGCGGCCGTGTGGGTGCATGCGTGTGCATCTGGCCGACCGTGGTCGCGTCGGTGTGCCCGCTCGGGCGTACTTGGACTGGTTTCTTAGAAGGAATCAGGAGATAATTAATTGTCCTCGCGGAGCCGGCATAACGAACCGCCGCCGCTCCTCCACCGGTCCTCCGCTGGTCCTCCTCCCTTCCACAACGCTCGCAGGCTTTTGTGCATAAAACGCATACCTCCTAGCTCGCATACGTCCAGCCCCGTCGCGCTTCTTCATTAAACCGCACTGCCGAGGCTTGTAAACTACCGATACCGAAGAAATTAATCGCTAACTGTAATTACCATGGATTTCGCTGCGAAGCTAAAAGAATATTTATATCATTCTCTTGCGGAAGAATGTAAACGTTTCTTATCTTCCTTCTGTTTTTAGACAGATAATATTAGCAAATTCTATTTCATTCCAATTCACAAATATTAATATGTATTATCTTTAAAAATATAATAATTATAAAATTACAAGTTTCAGCAATGATTTCATCAATGTCTTTTTTAGTTTAATACACGTTTGCTCAAAAACTGTCAAACTTCTGATGCTTGTGCAGTGCTGTGTTCATGCTTTAGATTTTAATTTATCATGCATTGCTATTACAAATTGAGCTTAAGTTGAGAACAACGATTAAGATTAGTTCTGAAATGGTCACGGCCCGGCCGATAGCTTCATACTTTTGCAGCAATAATCCGGAATATAGAACCTGATTTCATTTAGTGTATGGTATTTCGATAATCTAGAAACCTCGTAGAAGCAGAATTTATGTTTCTCCTCACGTGATCACGGATCAAGCTCGTTTGTCTACTCGGAATCGAGATCCGCGAACGGTATACACCGGTTAGATCGAAACTGGAGCACACAACGAGCAACATCGCCAATTCATATCGCGACGGAAATTATAATAATTGGCGATCCTGCTTATGGACATCGATTTTCTAATCTTGTACGCAAAAACAACGGCAAGACGAAACTGATCATAATCACACACATCGATTTATATATTTTTAAACAGTTTTTTTAAAAAGATATGAAAATTCAATCGACAATCTTTACACAGTTTTAGTACGTATGGCAGAATCGTGACCCCATTCAGCGCCATTAATCGCATATGGTGTTATTAACGCGTTAACAACGCAACGCTGGACCGGTCTCAACTGCTCGCCGTATACGCGCCATTGTCACGTTTCAGCACGGGCGGCGGCGGTATCGATCTCTCGGATTTTTCTTATCAACGTTAATGGACTTAAAGCCGAAGCTATTCGCGCAACTCGTTAGATCGGCCGGATTGTGCCATTGGGGGAGCATTAGATCTGCAGATTTATGATGACTACCACGAATTTCGAGGCTATCGTGACTGGGCACGACATGAAATATTCGCCGGTATCGGCCACGATCACTAAGATCGTCACGACCGCCACGGCTGCTAAATATCGGGAGCAATAGGATACGCAATACTGGCCCTTGACATTCTTTTGCAATCGAGCTAGGAGTCTATCAATCAAGACTCGACGCAAATAAAGCGAGATATATAATCACTTGTATTAATTTGCATAAATGTTTTGTATATATTTTGCAAGTTTTTATGCAACTTTATTAGGTTTGTGTTTTATTCATATTGAGCATGACGCCTATAAACTATGTCACTTCGCCGAAAAGTTATTACATATTTGACTCAAATGCGCCGTTTCTACTTAATGTGTCACTGCAGCTATAGAGCTTATGAAAGCACGTTTATTTACAGCGCACGTCGATCTATAACGGTATTGGCGAATACAGTTTCTAATGTGAGATTCTTCTGAACGTAACTTAAAATTTAATAGGAAAATCGGAAGTGCGAGCGGAATAATACGCAGGATTCCCGGCGCGGCGGATCTATAAATTGTGTGTATTCGCGATCTGTTCGAATCTGTGCTCCACTTACAATCGTAAAATAATCCTCCGAGCACGAGACGTCGATCGGCCGGCGCGACGATCGATTCCAGGCGCGTTATCTCGCACTTACGCGAGTTTTATCCGTCGATTTATCCTCGCTCCTCGATCCCGAGAGAAGCAGATGTGTAAAGTGGAGCGCACGCGGTGCGATATCTCGTTCATGGCTATCGCTCCGTCCTGGACAAGCTGGATATCCAGTTTCCAGTATTTCTTGGTTCTCCGCGCTTTCGAGACCCTAATCCCGTCTCTCTCTCTTTTTCTTCTTTTCGCTGCGCTCGGCAAGCAGACACGACGGTAAAACCGTCGATAAATAATAATTTCATCACTCATGGAAGCATTTATATTCATCGCGAGTTATCGCTTAAATTTTCAAAAGAATTTCATATATTCTTAAACAGAATATACAATAGGAAATCTTTTACAATAAATTAAGAAAGAGAGTTTCGTCACAGTAATCATCATTCGTAGTACCATTTTATTAATATAAATATATAGGTCTCTTATGATACCAATTTGTCTGCCAATTTGGGAAGAAAAAAAATGTTTCCGACAATGACGTCCGCAAGAGGAAGTCCGCGGAGCGCGCGTGCATTCCTACGATTCAGACGTGCAAACTTGAGGACGAGGTGCGCGGGCGACATGCCGCTGTGCGAACGAGCACTCGTATCTCTCGGCTTGCTGACGGAGAGAGGGACTTTCTGCAGGAGGGGACAGAAGGGGAACGAGCGAGTGCGAGGTCGAGAGCTCTGGTTTCGCCAGCCCCAGGGCTACCTCGGGCGAGTCCAGAGAACGGTCAAGAACCTAATACACCTAATACCAAGTATTAGGCTAGTTCTCTGTCCTATAAAGTTAAATGCATGCTCCGATAATTTTACCGGGAAACCATCGTATTGTGCACATATCATAATTATGAGCAGAGTTGGACGAGAGGGAGCCAGAGTTTGAAATGCCGAGTCCTTGCGACACGCGGATACATTTTTCAGGAACGACTTACTCGCATATAAACGAAGAGAAAAATCGTTTATCGACAATCTAGCAAGATCACGCTAAGATAATCGACTTCTATAAGTATTATTTTATTCTTTGATTGCCACGATAGCGGTAATAATGTAAACGGAGTAACATGGCAGTGTTTATTGGATCGACTTCGTTCGGTTAGTTCGCTAACGATGGGCGTTTAATTAACGATGTACGACTATTTCGATTCAAAGCTCTGATTTACCTGTTCAAGACGCATGGGAACCCTTCGGCAACGTCTTTTTTCCCAATCAATTTCGTTGAGCTTGGCGTAAACGACGGCGATAATTGGGAAAAGAAGCGTCCGCGGCCGGTTTCTCGCAGCGATTCAGTCGGAAATTATGCGAGCGGGCAGTTTCGCATATTCTCGGAATATTAATCGTTTCTGGATTAAGAGCGGATATACGAATACCGGTTCCGATAGGGAGAGAAACCGGGAGGAATTTATAACAGCGCCGGCCGATTTTTCTTCCCGCTATAACGGTCCACGATTTTCTCTACTCGTTCAATTCGCTTTGTTTTAACAACAGAACGATTGTATTAGAGCAATTATGTGGAAAACTCAATTTTTAGTTTATATTAATTTTGTGTTAAACGCAGCTAATTGATCTAAAATTTACTCACTTAATACGAGATATAAAACACTGCATAATCGCTATTAAATGTTATCTTTTTTTTCGATAAAGAAAAACATGAGTTTCTGAACTTCGTAAGGTTAATTGCAATTTCGTCTAACAATGTGAGCGCATGCTGTGAGAAGTTGCAAGCATTAATAATCGGTTTTAACGAAGCTTTCACTTGGGGTAACGAAAGAAAACAAAGAGGAAACAATACAATAGAATGATTAAAGACGCTTTCGACATATAGGTCAACGTTTCGTCATCAGCAAAGTTTTTTTATATAACACATTAAAATATTATGTAATGTACCTAATATAAGTAAAATAAACGTAAACAAAATGTTTTTAACAAGATTCAAAATAATATAATAATAAATCTCTGAAAGAATAATATTGTCACAATAAGCGCGCAATGATTAAAATGCATGGAGAGAAAAATATCTCTTGTCGGCATAATGTCTGTCCGCGAGAAGAGACGTTGGTCTTTCAGAATGGTAAATGTGACGGGACTTGAAGAAGAAAAAGACGGTGGTATCTTAAAATGTCTTCGTTCGGAGATGATGTGACGAGCACGTCGTGCCTTCTTCCTGTCGCTGGTCGACAGGTTAAATATAGATGGCCGGCTCGTTTCCGCGGCCGTACACAATTTCTTCGTGAATGGAGGTGCGTTCAACGAACGTTCGCCTACGGTCGAAGCTCCATTCATTTTTCTATGAAAGGGTTCTATTCGTTTGTGCTAAGATACCTTCCTATCTACGAATAGATATGTACAAAGGCGCCATCGTTATTAATCGTGCTAATGACCGCAATTGGGAATATGTAAATGCAATCCACAAAGTGCAATGAACCATCTTTGCTGGAGAAATTTCTTTCTTTTTCACCGTGCTTTAATTTCTTAAATATTAATTGCAATTAATATTCGCTTTTTAATAATAATTTTTAATTTTATTATTCCAAATTTTTAATTTCCAACATTAAACTAGCTGTAATAATCAAATTTTATATGTAGAAGGTAAGAACTTTCTATTAAAATAAAATCAATTCAAAATTATACAAGATTTCTTTGAATCTTGACATTTTTTAATATTTTTTTCAAGATTCTAGTTTGACGCAAGTGAATTTTTTAAACATCAATGGTCAGTAACATTCATTCAGTTTTTAAGATATATGCCCTACTCGTAATATTTTCTCCCAACGGATATGTTTAAAAACCTAAGATCGATTGTATCCGTAAGAGTCTTGTCCTGCCATTATTTCTTGCATAGGGAATGGCAAATTTTCGTAGCGAGCGTCGACGCGTGTCGGCCGATTGAAATGCACAGTGTCGCACCACGGTTCCAGTACACGACGAGAAATTCTTAAACGGCCGGCCCAAGCGCGCTGCTGCCGCCCAGGAATGTGTATGGAAACGTTACGTTACCACCTCCGTCCTTTATTGTCCTACATGGTGACTGGCGGCGGGTCGCTTTTAGATATATGGACTGTCGGCCTTTCCGCGCGCGAGCGTTCACGTTATACCTACGTACATGATCGTTCCATGTGCGCCCCGCGATCCGCGCGAGTGTGGAAAGATAGATGAGCGCGTATATACGTGTGTGACGCGTGACACGTGTTAATCGTGCCCGCTCTGAGGTCCCAACCCTTCCTCTGCACCTTTCCCTCCCCCGCTGATGTCTGACCGCGGCCGCGCCAACCGACTACACGCGGTGGACGATAGTCGCGGTCGTCTCGCGGATATACGCAGAGGTTTGCACACGCACACGGCGCGGATGCTTTAGAAATAAGGATATTGTTCTCGTCGAACAAACGCTAATAATTTATAATAAATTTTATGCGTATATGTCATGGAAAATATATACAGTCTCGCAAATATTAATTTCAGACGTTCCAACCAGGCACTCGCATGATTAATAACGATATTTGATAAATCGATGACTGATGCGTACCGCATTTTTGCAACGTGCTTAACCATTCGCCAAGTGCCGTAGAATGTAAGTCAAAGAATGAATCATTATCGGTATCGCCGATTGCAAAATGTGTCGATAGCGATTTGATACCCGTGACTAGTTCAAACATGAATAGTTGATTGTTTTTCCTTTTGGTGTACGACTAACCGGAGCGTCACCGACTCGTGCCACGTAAATAAGCCACGACGAGGGCCAGCCCGATCGAAACGATAGAAAATCAAAGCACGTTTCGTATGACACACATGTTGCAACCGATGGAATGCAGGTATTATGCTTTACCGGCATCGACGTTTCTTTTGTGGAAATCGTTAAAGAAACGCCGACTGTCATCGATAAGTTATACACGTATCTATGACTGATGTCTCTATCAAGTACAGTCCAAAAAAATTCAGATATGTCTTCTCTCAACAACAAACTACAAGAATAATTTTGTTATATTATATATTATAAAAAGATCTCTTTAATTGAAAATCCTATATTCCAGGATAAGGCCGTTTCGCGTAAATTCGAACACGCGAAAAAATATGTCTGAGAAAGTTTCCACTTTCGCGAGATCCGTAATGAAACTGGATAGGTATGCGCGTAGTTCTACAGTCCCGATGATTGACGGTTTAGAGAAATCGCAGAAATCGGAGGCATCGTTACCGGTTGGTTGACACTTAGTGGCGCATTGATCATCGCGTTTGCTGCCGCTGTCCGCCTCCTTCGTGCTCGACGAGTGCGCAAGATATACGAGGAAACGCGCGAAAGCTTGTCGATGGCTTTATCATTCCATCGTTTCGACGACTGATCTCTTGCGATCGGCGTAGCGCGCTCGTGCGAATATCGCGTGATATCGTAATCACAGTGCCAACAACAATAGCATAGATTAGGATAACGTTTTAACTGCGTATCGGAGTACTGTAACAAAGCAGGAACACAAAGCGAGGCTCTCGATCGAGCCATGATAGAGCTAAGACTCAAGTCGCCCACGCAATTCTGCTCTCGGTACGATATTTGTGGCAGTTGCCAAGTCGGCTACCGAGTTGGCTCGAGAAATACAATTCGCGAGTCCGATCTCTATCAACGGTGTTAAGCTTAGTTGACGATCTTATTAATTGACACTGTTGCCGGAACATCAATTGTTTTGCTACGATATCATCGCGTCATTCGTCAAATGTACGAGATTATTATGGAAGTACATAGAACATGAGAGCAAACGACAGAAGATTATTAAATATTATTAAAGACCAAGACTGACATAACCGGATGTGGACAAATAGTTTCACTCCCTATATGTATTAGTATGCAGTGTTCCTGCTGTTAGAGAAAGTTCACAGCGTTTAACAACATTACGTATATTGACAAATGAATATAATAAAAATTAGAAGAACATGCTCATTAACTTGTAAGACCACATAAAGAAAAGTTATTCAATCAAAATACAAGTTTTCTGTATTTAATGTACGATTACAAAAAATAATATTTCTTTCAATACTTCTTTCTAAAAATTACAGGATTCTATTACCATAAATATAGATTGCTATCTTAAAACAATTTTAATTCAATATATTGGACTTCTATACTTTTCATAAATTAATATTTATTCATTATTCGCAAAACACGTATATATTTATTTTACACGTACATAATTCTTTCGTGTTTAATATGCAAATATAAATAAGCATATGGTTCCGTAGTAAACAAGTTTTGAAAGATTTCGTTCGCGTTAACGCGAGATCTCGATCGTGTCCCCGTTTCACTAGCGTCTCAACTAAGGGGCAACCCACGCGCGATTTACTCCACAGCGAAACCGCGGAAATCGGAAGAACGCGTTCCGCACGAGTAACGTTCGCCAGCATGCATTTCACTGTATTAAATGCGAGCACGCGCTAACCGACCACACATGCCACTCTATTTATATATACGCTATAACGTTCATAATTATATGTATGTACTTATAATATCCATACTATATATGCACCTTCGATTTTCTGATGATATGTAGCTAATCAATCGCTTAAAAGTGTGACTGATTACAAGTTTCTAGTTTCATAAGGTAATAAGTATACAATGAAATATTGTAAAGTCGATTCTGCTACCGAATGAACACTGGTCGCGTGTACGCGCACGAGCGCGGGTAAAAGCGTATAGAAGCGTGTACATGCGTGATCTTGTATGCACGCAGCGTTCTAGGTTTAGCGCGTGTCTCCCCGCTTTCACGTCCATTAAGTTAGTACCTTTACTGCAGGAATTCAAAAAATACATATTTATTTTAACTGTATTTTAACAGACAAAGTTCTTACTCATCTCGTATTACAAATAAATAAAATATATATAATATATATTATAGAGCTAATTAAGTTCCTCTTTTTTTGTTTCATATTTCTCTTTTTTCTATTTTTCCGCAATAATATTTGTCTTGGTAACGAAAAAATTAAATGTGTATGAGGCACATTATCCAAGTCTCGCCGATTTTTAAGATATTCTTTGGAAAAGAAAATAAATTTAAATTATAACCAAGATCAAGGTTAACTAACGTTGATGCAACCGGATCTAAGAATATCGAGATGAATGGTAAGAAATTCTCAATTATACAGGCAATTAGTTTCCCAGAAGCGTAACGCGAAAGAATAAAGCAACGTAAACGTGACTTATGCAAGTTCCAACGTAGACTCCATCGTCGGTATCACTTTAGTCGTGATCAAGGAAACTATGTATACAGAAAAACTGGCAGTTCTTGACGCGCACTTTACAACTTTATCTCTCAACTTTTACCTCTCCGCAATTTAACGCTTTTTTGTCACGGGCAAAGAAAGGAATCTTCGCGATTGACTGAAGCCACCGGATGTCGCGACGGTTGGGCGAACATATCACACTTTATTCAATACAATAGTCGAATAAAGTTCTGGTAATTTTCTAATTAATTGGTTGCATAACGCAGTTGAATGTTGCAAAAGATCTAAGAATTTTAAACGTTACTGAAATTGCATATTATTGTACAAAATATAAAAAGAATTATCAATAGACTCGATAAGGAAAATTAAAATTATATTTTAAATAAACACGTTATATATACTACGATATCAAAGTCTAATACATTTTTCTTCTTGGACGGCTGTGATCAGCGTATCAAACACACGAAGCAACGACAACGTGTTACCTATATCGAAAAAATGAGCATTCAAAAGTCCTAAGAGATGGAGACAACTTTGTTATCCGGATTCTAGGCGCAAGGACCACCCTATTCGTCCTAGCGTCGAAAAGTGCGTCGACATGCAAATTCCCGACAATAGCCAACAATAAGCACCCTTCGCATTGCGTGGGGGGTTTTTTGGGAGAAGCGGGAGGGAGAGGGGTTTTACTCGTGCGGGAGGCAAGAGGGGCGGCGAGCACCCTTTCCCCGGCACATACACGCAATTCACGTTGACTCGTCCCGAGTAAAAAGACCGAAGGTGAGGCGTCCCTCTCCATCTTCTCTCCTCCCTTTCTCTTTCTCGCTCTCTCGCTCTCTCGCTCGACGGATCATCTGCATATCTAAATAATCGAACGTAGCCATGTGTCGTGGCGCGACAAGGATGGCGAGTCCTGCGATGGAAAAGGACGTATGGCGTGTGCGCGCCCGTCTCGTCCGCCAGTAGCCCCGGCGGTTCCCTGTTTTGCATTGCAAATACCGTCGCGGTCCCCGGGGTTCCTTGAACCAGATCCGATTGGCTCAGTCAGTACCGCGAATCTAGATCTATCTCTTTTCGTTGGACCTTTAATCCAGTGGACGCGCTTCATTGATTGTCGATTGAAAACCGCCACCTAACCACCACACCTCCCCCTCGCCTTCTCCCACTTTCGCCTTTTTTCTGCGTTATCGCGCTTAGCCTCAATATCTCGCATTCTATCCAGCGCGCAGCGTGCAGATCCGTACTCTTGGCCACGGAAAATCATTTCCATCCCTGCCCATTGTAGGCCGGGATATGCTCGTCCCCGACAGCTGCACCGCTTCGGGAATATATTAATGCACGCGTTGATAAATGGCAACGCGAAAGAAAGTTAGACGGAAAGTTGGCGCGCGCGCCTCGGGCAGATTTGGATGGATGGTTCTGTGAACGCATCGTTAGATAGCAAAACCCGATACGTCGTTCGGGCCTATCAGACATCTGTTTGGCATTTTGTCGCGCGTGCCGTGGAGAGAGAGACTTCGACGAGAGGTGCATTACGATGTTCTCTCAACCGTCCGCCGTAGCGTTAATACCTTCGCCACCAAGGGCATGACTGGAATTAAAATCTCCGCGACAACGAAAAATTTCAGAACGTACGGCACGTTGGCTGCGCCCCGTTAAATAGTGATAATAATAGTCATGATTGCAACATAATCCCCGGAGACACAATAAAAATTTCACCTTCGCTTACATATATATAAGAATAATAGAGGATATGTTGCGCAAAGAGAATCAAAAGTTCCAATAAACTTAAGTTGTTCTACGACACCGTTCTTGTCATTGGAGATTCAAAATTCTAAAAGAACGACGAAGATACTGGATATTAAAATACGATACGACAATATAGTTAGCGATCGAAATAAAACCGAAGCATTGTACATGACTATCATAAATCTCATCTAATTTCCATTGCTCTTTTAATCCCACGAAAGCAGGCATCGATCGTCAAACGTCACTCCAGTTCAACTCGTGTTCATTCTATTCTTTTCCGAGAGTCACCCCGTGCGCAACGACAAGCCGTTGTAATCGGCACACGCGCCAATTGGCAGCTGCCATTTCGGTAATGAATCGGCAAGCTGAGATGTCCTCGCTGATTTATCGGCTGATTAGCATACCGGACAAAATCTGTAGGGTTGCATGCATTCGTTTGCCCCTGTGCATTATCGAATCTAGTTCAATCCCGGCGTAGACTTTATCGAGGACAGTTTGTGAAAAATCATAACTCCAATTTACATATTTAAACAACATTGAAATTAAGATTATTAAATATGTACATTGAAATAAATTCCTTCACGATCTGTATGTATATTTAAGATTCTTCTTAATTTACATATATAACTCGATCGTAACTTTATCGAAAAGGCATTGAATATAGTATTATACCATAAAAGCGAAACGCAACCGCTGCTTCCGTCATTGTCAGCGACTCGAATAATTTCGCTGATTCCGTTGTCGACGATTGATTATATCCGCCGTGACTCGAATTCGTTGCCTTTCGAATCGAAATACTGCCCTTATCGCGTACACTCCGTACCAGAACCGGCTGGGCATGCGTCTCTCGAGGTGTAAGCTGGAGTTTTGTGTGGGCAACCGCCTCCTTGCATTGTACCTGCCCGAGAACAGGGTGCGCGAAATGTCGCACCGCAGGTAGAGATCAGGTTGACTTACGACCCGCCTGCATTATTAATAGCCCGGATTTTACCGGCGAAACGATCGTCAAGGCGACACCACTTACGCGACTTGGTTGAACGATCTATCAACCGCGTTACACATTTCATACGTGACGTTTGTCACCGAATATACGCTTCCGATAAAATTAAAAATAAGATATTTTCCAATAAGTGTTACTTAATTACATTAAAATAACCGATCAAATTTAACTTAAATAATTTAGAAAATAAATTATTTTCATAATTAGTGAAATTTAGTCAAGAAAATAATAAATAAAGATCACACTTGATCATTCAATTGCAAACCGCCTCTACCGAACACTACATTATTAAATTGATAATCATTCTTGTTCGATACGATCGCACAAGAATAATTTATTTACGGTAATAATTTAACTTGCGGAAGAATTCGAAGTATCTCTTTCGCAAGACGTTTGCATGCTCCATACGGCGAATGGCAAAAGGCAACGACTCGTCGTTGTGTATTGTGAATGGTGTTCTGTCGCAGGTGGACAGGGCTTGACTTATCGTTGGTGTGAGCGAGCACCGGTCTTTCCGACAGGTGAACCGATCGCGGAAAGTGACCTGACGAGTGACCCGACGGTCACAGCTGGTGCACCGCAAAAGCCGTGTCAGCGCCGATATCTTTGCGTCCGTCCAAGTGCTTTCATCGAGTCAACCGTCCCATTATATCTGGCTGGGGACGAGCTACGGATTATTATGCCGCTTTATGGTAGGTTGGAACTCCATAGATTTATGCTTCTAACTGTTCGGGTAACTGATCGGGTATTATTGCACCGACTGACGAGCCAATCACGGTAACTAGTCGCTTTGGCTATAGCTCACAGACTCGTAAAATTTCCCGATTATTGCCAGCGATATAAAACAATATAAATGCAAATAGTATACAGTCGCATCCTAGTAAAGATTGTATCGAGTTCGTTAATCGATTTGTATTAATTCGATCGCAATTAGATTCACCGGTCGATGCTCGATAACATGTAAAGTTAGTTAGCGCTCGATCGAGGCGATTCGTGAACTCATTATTATGCTCCAAAGAAAACTTAGGTAAGCAAATTAGATTTACGACTACAGAGATTGATAACCTTTGTTGCATACGATACTATTTTATGGTCAAGTATTAAGAAAAGTACGATAGACTCAAAACTAAAAAGCGAGCAAGCATGGAGATGCGTATTGAGTCAGATAAATAGCGCCAATTCTCGAGATAGATGATTAAAGACTTCTGACTCTGTGAGTATCAAACTATTCTTCATCACCTTTAGAGATGCGCTTGAAATATCGAAAACAACAAAAACTCCTATAAAAACTATTTATAGCAAATAATGTATCTCTGGAATGTAAATTCTCCGTTTCATAACTATCTTAAAACGCGAGAAATTTAAACTAGCGTAAAATGGTGATGTCATCATAACACTCAGAACCTGTTATCTATTCTACTGAGTCGCCAGATGCATACGTGACATCGTAACGATGATCTCTCGGGTAGGAAACATTTCCACATTCATATAGGAACTCCTGTTATGGTGTTGGTTTAACAAACACATCTGTAAAGTCATTCTGTCTCATCTTTATAATATTTTTCATATTTCAGTGCATGAACCATTTAACAAAGTAATTATTACAATAGCCATGTATATCAATCTTTTTGCGATTTAAAATGTGCGTGAATATTCAAGATTATTATCGGCCAATACATTTTAATATGAAGGAAACAAATGGACAAAGAAACTATGATAAGAATCAGTAAGATGCAATCGCAGAAATTCGAAACGGCCACCCACGTGCGGTTATCCCGGCCTCCGGGGAAAAAGAGCCTGTCTTTTGAATCGCAATATCGGAGCGTGACTGACCCTGGCGAGTTTCCAGGGATCAAACGAACGCGGGAGGGATCTCCTCTCCTGTTGGACGATATCAACGCATGAACGATATCAACACCGCCCCATCATGCACCAGCTATATCAATATTATGCTTAGTCGTTTCTTGGTAAAACGTGCCCCACCAAGAGAAACTGTTGCGTCTGCAACAGCAGAGACTGGATACCGTCGGCGACAAAGATGTCAAATGAGCGAATATTGTCCAAGAAATCGAACAAAGCTCTTCTTCGATACGGAGATTGAAATCAAAGTTGCTTACTCTCGCTCGATAATTATTTCCAACGACATTTGTCCAAACATTTGTTTAAAAATCTTATTGCTTATAATGTAAGATTTATATTAACTATTTTAAATAAGAAAGATTGAATTTTTTACATTCATCCAATGTAAAATCCTTTTATATTGTTAAAAATAAATGTGTAAAATATTCAACATTTTCTTCTAATTTAATCGGCCTAAACTTGAAGGAATTTTAATAGTGAACTAGCAGCTTTTGCCACGATCTTTACAGCTCTTAAAGCCTAAGCGAATGCCAGCGACAATATCGTTTCGTCGTATGGGTGTTGCTTAACGACTCGAATCGCGGACGTTTCCATTGTCGACACGGCCGTCGGGTTTCGTTCTAACATCGAAAAGCCCCGGCGAGCTGCGCGTAGGTATACGTTGTATATGTATCGAATCAGGCGACCGACCGCCGATCGATCGATACGAAATGTCATTTACCACGTAGGAGTTCCGGGAGCGGACGAGACTTTCGAATTTAAATTGCGATCAGTTTCGCGAATTTACAAGTCATCCGATCGTTACCTCATCGCGCGATATTTCTACTCGATTGGAATCGCGTAGCCTCCCCTACTCACACATATCTCGTTCTCAATAGTAATCCATAATCTCGCATCCTTTACAAGCGTCAGCCCAGCTTTTCGTTCTCCAACTACAGATCCAATTTTTCGATAAAACTCCAAACACCGCTTCAATTAGTGCTGCTAATATATGTCAAAAAACAATAAAAACTCTGATTAAATAAGATTTTTACTTATACATTACTAACTATTTCACAATCAGATCAGGAGATATCGATCATGTATATAAATTTTTCAAAACTAAATTATAGACAAATATAAAAAAAATTGCAAATCTTTAACTGTCGTACAACTAATTTATATCTATTTGCTTCACATAAAAATCGGAGCAGCTGAACTGACGTACGACGAGTCACGCAATTTGTCGTCACCTACCGTCACCATTGTGATCGATTTTCGAAAATCTACAGAAGGCACAATAGTGATGAGAATGAAAAAAACGAACTCAGTTTGAGACGACCGCCTCGCGTAAAAGGATCTGACCTACGTTTTCTCCCGAATTTCTAGGATCGGGGACGAAGCGTGCACGAGTCAACGGCAAGTGTCAGGTGACATCGAAATTTGTAACGGGTGCAAACGGATATACAACGGGCGCCACGAATGAAAGAGGAAGAATGCCCCTTTTTGCGAGTGGTATCGAGCGGGATCCTCGGGGTGCGGAAAGAACGAGATTTCCACGCTCGACCCTCACCAACGTAGATCATAGGGGCAAAGGCTCACTAAATACGCCCTTAATGTCGCGGCTGCATCCTTTGGTAGCCTGCGGTTACGCAATTTCTCCTGACTTTGCCTTTATGTATTAGACAAGATTAAATACGTTTCGGATGATGTAAAAGATATAAAATATCATAATTATAAAGAAATATAAAAAATAAATATATTTTTATAATTATTTAAGCATGACATAATAATTGAAGATTAATATTTTATTCGATTATAGGCAAATTATGATCAACCGTCTTTCACATGCTTCTCAATGTGCCGCACCTTTACAATTTTGTGATGTAGTCGGCGAGAAACGAGACCGAGGCGAGCCATCGAAGCGGGACCGAAGCTAGAGATACGAGCGCGAACGGATACGATGACGAAGCGAGCATTAACGAAGACGAAGAAGACGCGCGAGTGAGGATAGTTTGGAGTGAGCACGCAGAAAAGAAACAAGAGCATCCAAAGCTCGTGAAGCGCGATCGTTTGTCCGAGGACGAGAACGAGGATCCGTGGATTTCGGTGAGTCCGCAATGCGGGCTCCCCGGTCTCCTCTTTTTAATTTTGAGAATCCAGTTAGTCTCCTGAGATACATCAGACAATCCTTAGGTTCATTTGAATAAGCCGTGTACGTACTAGTCGGCCGATACCAGGGTCCGATGGCGAAGGTCCGTGCGGGCGGAAGGAACGGAGAGTGACGAGAAGCAGGAGAAAGAGAAGCAGGAGAAGACGACCGAGGATGGAAATGCACGCAGGAAAGGTTCGCAGGGGGGGAGGCAGGGAGCGTATATCGCTTACCATGAAGCGCGACTTCACGGACAGGTGCACCTACGTGCACCAACACGTCCACGGTGAAAAAGGCACGGGCATTATACATTATGATTCGTCATTTCGGAATAACAACGAAGCGCGGCGCAGCCACGCCTTCCTTCGCGCCATGGAATTCTACATTTGGGACACGTCGTCGCTGCGCAAAGAGACGGAAACTTCACCAACGAATATGCGTTTCTGTAATATGCAGTAGCTGTAACATTCATGTAATGTCCGCGCGTTTAGGGAACGTGTAATAGAATACAAACTTGTCAAGAATGTAATTATATCGGTCGATGATCATCATTACTGTACATCATTAATAATAATAATAATACCTCACTAATTTGTCATAAATGCCGTTTAAAAATTGATTAGCAAACATGAAAACAAGCTATCCATCTACTGATGAGGAGTAATCTCAGCTGTCTATTTTCAAACAACTTCTTTTAAAAGTGCTAAAATTCTTCCTGTGTTTACATTTCCAGAAACTAAAGACAAGCGATGTTTCTGATTTTATTCCCGATGTCAAAGGGGCACGTAGTTCATTTGAATAAGGTCGTAGATTCATTAACTCGGTAGGAAATCACAAAATAATCCGAACAGCCGCTCGCGCTTCAGTTAATTATGATTCCAATGTGTTAATGACCACGTGTCTCGGTGGCTCATTACTTTCGATGAAAAAGAAAGAGCACAATGGGTTACACGCCGGGTAATAACCGGCGGCACGACCCGAAGAATGCCGTCGACTCGACGATCTCGCCGCGCTGACACGGCGATAATAGGCGCTCAGAGCTCGGACGACTATGAATTCGCGGACAACGACATTAATCGCATCTTCAAATCGCAAAAATCAATCGCCGATCGATGCAACGAAGAACACTCGGCAAAAAACGACCGATCGCGACGCGCTGAGATACTTTTACGTCTCGAATTTCAGCAAATTAGAAACACTCGAATTTGAGCACGTTTCCTGCATCATTTTCCGCATCGTCACGGCAAGATGTCTATTTTGTCGTTTCCTTTGATCCAAAGACGAGGCATCTTCACGTGAAATCCGATTTCACGCACGTCCATTAATCTCCGATTGGCTAATTGATCAAAGCTGAAAAGAGTGTGTCGTGAAAATCTGACGTATTCTAATCAAAAAACGAAAAACGCAACTCTTTTTTTAATCTTACAATCTACTAATCTTGCAAATTAATTCGCATTAATGACACATGAAAAAGAAGCTCACACGAGAAGTGGCATTTTAAGAAATCATACATTTTCTCTTTACATGTTGTAGATGCCAAAGAAAATAATTTTAAAATTAATATTTTTGGTAATAAGTAAATAAATAAATAGGTAATCAGCAATCTGAATATCACGAAACATTTAACATTCCGATGGACATCCAATCCAAGAATATCCACTGGATATCTACGCTGTATGGGGTAAGGTTGGGCTCATGTTGCGAGACGCGAGATATCGTCCTGGACGACGATGTGTCTTGGATTTCAAATGTCAGGCTGGCGAGTAAATGCGGACGAACGTCGATTTCCGAAACATTTCCTGCCTCGTCACGCACCGCGACAGTTCAAACAAACAGCGCGTCGCATTTCGGAAAGCGCGCGCACGTTCGCGGTGGAAAGCTTAAAAAAAATGAAAAGAAAATTGAAGAAGCTTAGCTCTGACCCACTGACGATTTTAGTCGACGCGTCTCTGTCGCTCTTTTTCCCCCCTAATCTCTGCCTCGAAGAATACTGATCTTTGATCGAGATGCATAGTACGCACTTTGCACCCGCGAGCGACACAACGTCACACCAGGGCTATTAATCCCCGTGACAAAAACACGGCAGGCAAAAGCGCGCGCGTACTAACGAAAGTGAATAAAACAAGGCTTTTAATAGCAATCGCCGCGCCGCAATAAAACGAAGGCATGCCTCTCGTTCATTTACGAAGGCGATACAAGACACCGGTGCGACCCGCGTTTAAATTCGAAGAGTGCAGAACACCGCGATCGACAGGGACAAAAAAGAACGTGGAAAAGGGAGAAGGGGGTACAGTAGGTGGAGGCGGCGGCGGCGGCGGCGGCTGAGGGGGAGAAATACTCTCTCTGGTGTGAACTCGGATGGAAAAAGAGGCACCCGCGGGAGAATAAGAGGACGGGAGAAAAGAAAAAGGATAACGCAGAATACAAGAATCACCGAGAAAGAAGAAGCTCCTCTAACCAAGGGAGAGGAAGAAAATGAGCGAGACCGAGGAGAGACTCGTGAGCGATAACATTGCGGAGAACGCAAGAGGAAGAGATCGAGAAAGAAAGAAAGAAAGAAAAAGAGACAGTTGCATGAGGAACGAAGGGGACTCTCTCGATAAAAGAAAGAGAGAAAGGAGGAGAAAGAAAGAAAGGGTGGAAGAAACGCGAAGGGCGAGAGGACGAGAAGAACGAGCTCTCTCGTGAGAGAACACTTTTCTCTCTCTTTCTCTCTCTTTTTCTCTTATTCTCTCTCGCGCATATATGCGGGGAGAAAGAGGCGCGCCCGAAGGACGAGGAGCTTTGCAAGAAGCGAGACGAAACTGGTCGCATTCCGCGGGACAAGAGACGGCGCGGACGGCGGAGACGGAGGAACGGCGGGACAAAAGAGGATCACGCGGGTGATTACAACATTAATAAACAAATGAGCCTCGAGGCGGGAGAATTTGCCATCCAATCGGGCACGGGAGGCGGACACGAGGCGGAGTCACCTCCGACCAACCTCGAGGGCCTCACGAGGACGCTCGCTCCCTCTCTGGACCTCTCCTTTCCTTCTCCCGCGTGCCTCTCCTCCACCAAATTTCTCCTTCTCGCTCACTGTCTCGGTATTTCTTCTCTTTCTCTGTTTCTCTCTCCCCCGCTTCACTGCGGCTCGTGCTTTTACGTATACAAAACGCGACGTGCACGCTTCGATGCGAAGACAACGGTGCGTTAAAGCACGCTCTCATTCCTCTACCTTGAGGATTTGATGTTATTTCGCATGTAATGCATTAGTAATCTCAGTATTGCGAAAAATCTAATTTTGCATTATCAACCTCCTCATAATCGATACAAGATCAATGCTAACTAATACGTAATTTTTTCTTGTTTGATATTTTTTACGAAATTAAATGATTAGAAGTAAGTTTGCAATCGTTAAATTAATAACTGTGCGCCACTCTGCATAAAACGATAATCAGCTAACAAAAAACTAAAAACTCAACAAAAAGTAAAACGGTTGATTATGCAAATGACGCAATTTCATAGTTAAATTAAACGTGCTCAAAGCCAATAAGAAGATAATACAAATCGGATTACACGCTCGTCGGAAAATTGTATATGATATTAACTAACGTGTAGATCGATGTCCTTCAACAAGAAGCGCGTTATGAAGAATGGTTTCAATAAATTCTCAGCAATGTCGCTGACAAATAATATAATGAAGTATCATTGCACGTACCGATAATATCATTGATGCAAACTGTTACTTAATTTTATTTTACTAATATTCTAATATACACAATTGGAAAGTAATATTTTATATGTGATTCACTAATTTATAAGTAAAGAATCAATAACGAAAGAATATTAAATTGGTGACAACGGATGAGTAATTTTAATAAACATTTACTTTAATTTATAACTATGTATTTAATATATAATTAATACGATTTTTCAAATACTATAATAGAAATAATTGTAAATTCGCTGGTTACTGTCTGATGACTGGTCATTCACTGATGCCCCCATTCTATCGGGAATAAAGAAACGCAAATTAAAAATATTAACCATCCGGAAAAAGGAAACGTATATCTATCGGGAGAAGGACGTTCATGTGACCGCGTACGAAAAACACGACAAACGACGTGAGAAAGGAAGCGAAATAAGCGTTCGTTACCGAATAAACGAGTCGACCACAGAGGGAGAGAAAGAGTCACGCGGTCGGCAAGGAGCACGAGGGTAAAGGTGGAACGGGAGGTCGCGATAGAAATGGAGGTTGAAGAAGTCGTACCGGGGGCATGCGCCTCGCCTTAATCTTTTAAAGCCCGAATTAGGCTCGGGCGCGCCCTTTCCTGCATTCGAGGAGACCGTTCTTCGCTTGCCCACGAGGACTGTTCGCCTCCTCGCTTAACCGGAAGCAGGCCATTACCGGAAACTTAATAGTCCGTGAAAACAATAGAATTACGCGCGCGGATCGAATAAAAATCGGAGAGGCGAAGCTGCCTTTTTGCGACGACGACAACGATGACGATGAGGACGAGGACAGTGGCGCGGGAGGAAATTGCCTCGCGCAGTACGCCATACCCTGTATAATCGTTCTGGAAATCTATCTCGCTCCCGTCAGTTAAGAAGAACGGAGACGTTCGCGGGAAAATCGTTTGCCCTAGTCTCCGACTTGCCCTTCTTCGACCTCTCCTCCACTACCTTTCGTTGTACGCGCCATTACTCACCGTACTACGTCCAACCGCACGTGACCGGAGCCCCGGCCTCTCCTTGTTCCGATACATGTGCACATCGTGGAAAATATCAACGAGTTGTCAAAACAGGACGCGTCGCTCTCCATGTCGAAATACGTCGCGTACGGATTATATGGCCTAATGAGGCTCGATATCAAAATATACTTCGACCGATTATTCTAAGTTCGATATTAAATACAGTTTAGGGTTGCTCAATGCAAATAATACGCCTTCTGATGTGTAAACTACATTGTAATATATCTCCGATTTGTATTTCATTAGAGTAAATTAGGTTTAACAGGTATTACATTCCGCATTGCTCAAATGATGGATGATGAGTGATCCGTCATCTATATGATTTTGCATACGGGCATCGGCAGCTGCTGCATGCATATTGCATACTTGCCGCGATAATATCGATTTCATACCGTTGTATTATACGAGTTACTACGCTACTTTATCAATAATCCATTTAGATCCTATGGTTTTCAAAATTTCGATATATCTGATTTGACGATTCGTGGCACCTGACGGTTTCTCGGCGATACAGCGATACGACTCTTCTCGACGCGAAACGTAGGGTTTCCCCGTAGTTGTACGTGTATCCCTTTAGCATAATCCCCCGGCGACACGGGGCCTACGGTAGGAACCAACGCACGGGGGCATTTACGACACAGAATCGAGACACACACGGGGACACGTGAGTCTCATCGTCGCTCTCTCGCTCCCTCCGGCAGCCTCATGCCACGGTCAATCCTCGTCTACGTCGTCGTGGTCACACCACCGATAGGCAGACCCTGCAAGCATCAGCAACGGCAGAAGTACCAACAGCAGCAACGCCTGGGCATCGGGTTGTCCGATCATCCTCGCCCTAATGAAGGCTGGTTTATCTGAAAGGCTTTCGATTCCCAGTATAACCCATACCACACGTACGCGTCGGTGATGGTGGACACCTTCGCGGTGGTGCTAGCCACCGGCTCGTACATCCTTGTACAAGAGTTCCAGCTTCGCGAATAGCAATAGAGAGGGTAAGAGAAACCGAAAGAGAAAAGAAAATGTCTTCTATTTTTGTCCCAACTAAATGATAATATACTAATGTAGTATAGTGATAAATTTAAAAAATGATACTATTGAAATAAACGAATAAAAATATTCATAACATTAAAGCTATTAACTATAAATTTAATCGATGATATCGCGAGATGTAATAATGGATTAATTTTTCCAAATATGACAGAGATTTATCCTACAAATAAATAGTATTTATCCATACAAACAACTCTACTTTTATAAGAATATAATAAATATACATATATTTAAATTATTTATATTGTAGTTAGATTCACGATTATCTTAAACTTTAAAGAATCACAGCTCAACAAGATCGGAGGGTTTTGGCGGTGTCTGTACCGCCGTTCAGGCCACCCAAAGCTGGAGAGAAGACGCGAGGTGGGTGCTCTCGGAGAGCACGTGGGGAAAGGCGGGAGAGCTCCACGATGTTAATTTTAACTTAATTAAGGCTTAATTGAGAGGAAAACATTATACTCCGCGACCGCGACATTGCCCGGGCCCTTCGCATCTGCAACGCAAATCCGGATTTGAAATTTCAAAAATCGCGCCCGCCCTGCCTAAAGACCGCTCCCTTCCGTCTCCCCCTTTCGTCCCACGATCTTCTTCACCCCGTGTGAGATCGCGAATCGTGGTCAATTAGAAAGGGTGGAAGAAGTCGGTGATACGAAAGCCATCGACCATTCTAGGGAAGATGAGGAAAAGAAGAAAATGTATCGTGACATTAGGAGCACGCATACAGCAAGTATACATCAAGAAAAAAGCTGTATTTTCTATAAATTGTTAAAGATCGCAAATTATAAATGTTATAAAACGCTAATGCACGAAAAAAAGCGCAATACAATTTTGGTACCTAATTGAAAAAAACTGACAAGCTAATTAAATTAGTTTAGCTTGAAATGAGACGATAGAATATCAGATCCTTCTTTCGTCACGCTGACCTCTGCCTTCTCGGAAAAGGAAATTCAACGATCTGTTATTGCTACGCTCTATTAATAAATCACTGCACAATATTAGATCATCCAACGCAACGTTTATCGACAGTAATACCGAGAAAGAGCGTGATAAAGGATATTTACCGTACCTATATTACGGATTCAGTGACATGTAACTTTCAAAAGTTTTGCTAAACTGTTTCAGTGCATACTCAATTTCACGTTGATCTACTCACTTAATACCGTCTACTGTTATATTTCATAACAATGTTCACAAATAGTTTAATGTTTATGTCATTCAATAGGAATTCTTTAAAATTCTCGACCACCAATGAAATTATTTGATATAAAACTTTAACAGGAAAATCAAATATGTATTTTTATTATCTGTATATAGATAGATCTGTATATAGATATACAGACAGATAGATACATGACATTCTTATGTCATTATGCCTCATTTTGTTATAGATAGTACACTGTAAAAAAATTAGTTAGGGAAAATAGTTTAAAATAAAAATTAATAAATATATGCAAAATAGAAATATATAAAAAGTACAAATGGAAAAGAAACGATTACTAAGTACTTATAGTATATCAGTTACTGCAAATAATTGAGGTCATATAGAATTTATTGAGAAATATGAGAAAACGAAGGAACCATTTAATTTTTTCAGTGATTAATGATTAAATACCTATAATTATTTTCTTATGTACAAGATTATACGATTTTCTTTTAAGTAACCGTTAGTTCTACTGTGTCGTCTTTAATCATCAAACAATCGAAGAGAGATCTTGAAATCTACATGCGATCTACTGACGGGGTCGGCGGTTAGTCGGCGAAAAACGGCGCGGTGAGAAACCGATTTGAGAACCAGTCGCGAACAATTAAACGTCGCGAAAGGAGCAAAACGGGAGTAAAGAACAGGAGAAGGAAGAGGAAGAGAAGGAGTGGAAGGTGGGTAGAGAGGAGCCGCGTTTTGTAGGAGAAGTAGAGGAGAAAGAAGAGTCGAGTGCAGAAGGGAGAGAGAAAGGAGTCGAAGAGCGGCCAGTCGAAAGTTCGGGAGGGAGAAAAAAAGGATGAAAATCGCGGTTGTAAAATCCACGCGGGTTGCACCAAACGCAATTAACCGCTAAACCCGAATCCCCATAGGAGCCCGGGATGGCGTATATAGGTAGAGAACTTGAAGAAGGGAACGAGGTAGCGGGAGGAGGATAGAGGAAAGAAATGTGGATGAGGAAGAAAGAAACGAGGAAAGAAGAGAAACGGAAAAGAAAGAAGGAAGCGAGATGGACGAAGAGAAAGAAAGAAAGGAAGAGAAGGCGAAAAAGAGAAAGAGGGAATCTGGCCCTCTCCCGACGACTGCTTTCGGTTTGGCCAGCCTTGCCAGCCCTTAGGGCTCCAGACGGAACGCTTTTAAAATTTATTGACAATCATAAATTTCGAAAATAAAACCTTATATTCCCGCGTGCGCGCGCGCGCGCGCGTGCGTTTCGTCGGTGCTCACACTATCGCGAATTTTACACGCATGTGGGCCCGCTTGCATAGGTGTACCAGGTTTGCGACTCTCGCGGAGGCTGCATACATGGCTGCAGAAAAGGTTTCGCAGACGCGAACGGCCTCTTTGCTCTCTTTCCTCGTCTCTCCGCGGCTCACTGTGGCTCTCCGCGGCTCACCACCGTCGGGTAGCAGTCTGAAATCGTTTTCTCTCGAGTTGCTCGTTTTGCGGGGTGCTCGAAACAAAAGAATTCGTTACGAATTTGCCTCCCCCCGCGATCCTTCTTTCGTGCCCTTTCTCTCGTCTCGAGCCGGTCAGACTCACGCGTACCGTAATTTCGAACGCACTCGGTAGCACTTGTAATTTATGCATTTTTTCTAAAGGTTGTAAAAAAACAAAATCTGCATTGTCACGTTATGGTTATGTTCGTGTAGTAAAGTCAAAAAAACGAAACAACATATAAAGACTTCTATCAAGTCAACATAATTTTACTTTCTTATGTGCACATTTAATATATTTTTTCTCATGTTATTTTATTATCTTATTTTTTACCTCTTATTTATTATATGAAGCGATTTCCGATCGCACACTCGACTGTGCGTCTCCATATTATTTGTGTATGTCGTCGTCGTGGAATGCGATACTTATAATTTCTGCGTCCGCGATGAGTAGATACGGAATGACGTTCGCGTGGCACGTCTGGGGTCCGTCGATCGTCGTCAGTGCCAGCGAAGACGCGGTCCGTCTTAACATATCGACAAAGAAGAGAGAGACGTGGCGCGGCGTCCCTCGTGTTTGAGGATCGTCTCTTGAATTGTTACTCGCGGGCGTCGTTCTACGTGCCGGATAGATTTTTAAACAAATCGAATTCCAGGCCTGGCAGGACCGCTTGTAAATACCGCCGTTTCTCTTTATAAGCAGAAGGCAGAGTTGTGGCAAACCGGGGGGAGACGAAACGGGGCGAGGGCGAGGGGCGAGACGAGACGCGGCGAGACGAGGCGAGGAGACAGCTCCGGAGATTGACGGAGGATGAAGGGGGTACGCAGAGGTTTATTATGCTAGCAAGCAAATTACGATCGAAATGACTCGCGCAGCCAAGCGAAGTGACTAATTGATTAGGTCCGTCGACGATACGCGCGCGCTCGCTCGGTCGCGTCGATCGAAACTGGTTCTGGTTTCTCTCTTTGTGTACTTCTGAAATGAGATTATACTTTCGTACGGTAGTTATTGTGTCGTATCGCGAATTACGACGGTAATGCCGGAGAGAATGTCGGAGAGACTGGGATCAAGGCCGTGAAGCATGCGGCCACGAAAACAACGAGGAAAATGAGTAGTTGCCTTGCTCATATAGGTTTCTGCTTAACGATCGCGAGAACTACCTACCGTTTGATAGAATCGGTCATAGAATCGATCACAAAAAATTTTTATGTCTGTAATGGTCAGTTTCATTAATGTTGATTAGTTTCTGTTATAATTTATCTCGTATGTATTCTTTTAATTTTACGTTCTAATTATCGATACATCTCTAAAACTGTAAATGCATGCTGTTTCTTGCTCAGAATGAATGATTCCCGAGAAGCAGGGCGCTCTATATGGTAGCACTAATGTGTTCCAGCATATATTGCGTAAAAATCTCAGGTATCCCACTGTGAGAAATGCCGTCTTTTATCGTTCTTCATAGTTGAGTATTCGTGATACGCAATTTCTGGTCATGACGGTCATGTCAGAAATTACGTTAATCCATGAAAGATCTTAAAATCGAAGGAGGGGGTCGCGCTGTTGAGCCAAAGTAGGAGTACGGACGATGGTACGAAAAGAAGGGGCGAATTCATCATCGGTCCAAGTCGGGAATTATAACGGAGCGATTCATCACAAGAGGCCACCGATCCGTCATGCCGATCCACGCGTGCGAGGCGGTTTTTGAATATCCTACGGACGTATATCTGTATATCTTGGTTAACCCGTGTAATATCCAGGGAGGTTTTTCAGCCACGACCTTGAGCGGTTCCTGAACGCAATCACGAGGATCGTTGCTGGATATCTTGAAACGAGAATTCACTCCTTCGTGAAATGCATGCGAGATACATATCGTTTCTTGAAATTTTTATTCCTAACTTCTTTATCGTAAATATAAATAAATTTAAATATTTAAATATCTAAGGGAATATATTTAGATAGAATTCATTTAGAGTCCATTGCTATATAATTTCGCTGTATCAGATAATTTTGTAGATCAGAAATTTTCCACAAGAACTTGCTTCGCACAAATTCCAATCGAATTTTGAAAGTACGTATAGCAATAAAATTAAGAGATTAATTAGGTATAATACATAGCCATGCGACGGAGTTAACGCGCATGACGGTATATAAATTAAATCATTACGATCGCCGAGGCGTTGCGGTAGGCATCGATAACGAGTAAATAACGTTAAATATACTTTGGGTACAACGTACAACGTACGTTTAATTTTTAATTCGAAATTGCAGCAGCGAAATAATTGCGCGATCGACTCTCGGCCATAAAAGAGCCGAGTGATATTTATCGCACCCTCCTCGTCGAATCATCATCGATTTTCTTGTTTCTTCACACACGACGACCGATTAAAACGGGCGACGTTATCCATCGCGAGAAAGAGGCACAGCGAGCAGCTCGAATACGCGTTTCGCGTCCGTACCAGGAAACGGAAGTGACGTCACGCACGTTTGTTGGAAGTGTTTATTTGCCCTGTGTGTATAACCGAGATCTGTCGTATTCTATGAACGACTCGCTGAAATCTCGGCGAATCGATCTACCGATGAGTGACGACGGCTCGAGAAATCGTCGGCCCTTGGTTTTAAACGTCCTAACGTCGTTCCTATAACGTCGTTATTTTCTTCTATTTCAAGCGCACAGTATGATTAGATTAGTACGGTATTTTACATAGATCTTCTTTAACTTCGATGATCGTACGCGGATGTCTGACTGAACGACTGTATCTACTTATTATATACCACTGGTATTTTAAAATTACTCCAAATATATATATATATATATATATATACAAAAAATTTACTGTATCGCCCAATTTACTAACGTCAAGTAGTTCGACATGTCACATTTTTTCAAGCATGCTAAGTGGATTTATCAGATTGGCGAATAGGTTCTCTGTTCGTATGAATTCATCTCGCAGATATAATCGCTTTTTCGAATGCAGAGGAATGAACGCGTGTTACGGTGTCTCCCGTCTGTTGAATACTTTGAGAGGAGTCGAATGACGGTTCAAACTAACGGAGGTACGTTCACGGAACGTAACGTCAGCAAACGCTTCTCATTACGGTATCTTTGATAACTACCATTTACACAATATATAATTAATACTCGAGTCAATGTTTCGTCGCGTTTCTGAGATGCATGTATCGAGCACAATCGCTTCGCGCTCCATTTCTGCCGCCGAGGATGTAGCCTGGTAATTTCTTCGTATCCGAAAATCGATATTTCATGGCTAATCACCAGCATTTCGGAGGCGTGGAAAAGAAGTTCGTTATTCATCGCGCGTCGCCCCGGGATATGCGAACGAGGAGAGGACTAGGCGGAGAGGAGGGGAAGAGAATGTCGAAATCACCGAAGGCGATTGCCGATCTTTTTTCCGCAAACGTTCACTTCTTGCAAATCCGCCATCAGATATATATATATATATATACTAAATGTCAGTAGCCAAAAGAAAGGCTGCTTCGCACGATTCGGTCGATGGCGATACGATAATTGATCTGGCGAAGGAGCAATAATCAGAAATAAGAATCAATCATGAAAAAGAGGCGAGAAGGGGCGGTTTCGATCGAGACACTCGTGATGATCGCGCATGCGATCGATAGTGACCTTTCCCAAAAGGAGCGAAGATCGGGACGCGCGGACACGATAATCGATCTTTAAGGTCGGCACGCAGTCGCGTACCGACGATATACATCTCGATCTTGGCGGTGATCAAAGATCGCCGGCCTCGTTACGGAACGTTATAAGGACGTACGAAACTGAACCGCAGGAATAATTACTCGTAATCAAGCTCAATCTAATGCTCCGTAGGATGACTCGCGTCATTTTTTCCTCCGTTCTTTTCCCCTCATCTGACGCACACTTCTGCGTGCGTATGTGTGTGGAGGTTGATTCCCTCTCTGTCTCTTACTTCATCGCTCAACCATACACTCCTATTAATTATAAATCGCGTCTTTCCTCTGCCGATCCGCGACTCCATCGCGTTTTGTTTTTTAATTGTGTCTCATGCTCGCTGGTGTAATTACTGTTATGCAGTGCTGAACGAACGACGAGCCGATAATGAATCATATAGTTTGTCTTTATTATAATTTATCATATCGCGAGTTTATCGGGACATCATCGTAATTCAGCTCATTAAGTTCAAATTAGATTCTAATACAGATTATTCCAACTATGACACTAACTTTATGACGGTGAAGGACAAAGCGCGTTTTTTAAAATGTTCTTAGGATATGTTCAGGATTAAAAATTGAAAATTACCCGAGAATAACGCAGCTCACGAAACTCTATTTGTGTTTCAAAACTGAACTTACACCGTTTTCAAAATAAACAGATCAATTCAGATTCAGTTCTCCGATTTCAGCTACATATAGGTATAAGTTCATTTCTCGTCCGAAGAATCTCGGTTTATTCAACCCTGCGCAGTCTGTTTTCTTGTTTTTTTTTTTTCTCATCTTCGTCTCGCACACGTATACAAGCGTGTAACCGATCTTTGTAAACTCGAACAAAAGCGACTTTTATCCGGTTATCTTTCAGCTTTGACGCGGTCCCCGCGACGTCGTCCTTCGCGCGATGAGATTCTTCCTACTCTATCTGTCGCTTCGTTATTCGTCGAGAGGTGAGGATGAAGAAGAGGAAGAAGATAAAGAAGAAGAAGAAGAAAACGAAGAAGACGAATAGGGAGGAGAAACTGGCCGACGTCTTCCTAACCGATTTTTGTTCCCACAATATTGAAAGCCGTCGAGTCATCGTTTCGAGTTCAGAGAGATGAAAGAACATTATTATTCCAATTTTAAAGGATGCCTCGGACCCTGCAGGCCTCGGACTGCTCGGTCGAGTCCGTTCCGATGGATCTCTCGCTTCCATCTTGGCACCCCCTTCGGCCTCCGATCTCCCTCGCCAGCGCACACATCCCGCTCATCCGTCCGATACTCGTCCACTTAAATTCCAAATATGACGATTGACGGGCTTATCGACGCAACTCGTCGTTCTCTGTTATTTGGTTATTTCTTTTATCTCTCCGAGCAACGCATTACTCTACATTTCAATAGAAAGAGAATAGTTTTTTCAAAGCAACATTATATATGTAAATCAAGCATGCTTATCTCATCATATTCATGTAAAATAAATTTTTAAAAATCAAGAGAGAAAAAAACCGAAGATGTTTGTCAACATGCTTCATAAAATAGAGCGAACACTCGGAATTTCAATTACACAAGTCATCGCGGAACTTGTTTTCTTTCGCTTTCTCCTCCTCCTCTTCGCCGGAGTTGTTCGTTCTCTTCTTCGTCTGTCTTTTCTCTCTTCCTCTTCTGCGCATTCATGGCTAGCAGTGGTGACCGCTTATTAATTTCTCCTGATGGCTTGCTCTCTTTGTGAGACGTTATGGAATCTTTCTGCTGCGTTTCTCGAATCGCTCGTCGATTCTCAATCCTTCCAATCTTTCCAATCCTTCCATCCCCTTCTTTCTTTCTCTCTCTCTTTCTCTTTTTCTTCTACTGCCGGGGCCACCGACTGGCCCATTCCACCTTCTTCCACCACGTGTTTCCCCCAACATACGTAAGTGTGCGTGGGCAGCAGACTCGGCGGCACGAACAGGGAGAATACGAGAGAGAATGCTGAAGATGAAGAAAAAGGCGAGGGAGGATTTTTTCTATTCCAGGAACGCTCGTTCGAATATGAATATGCATTGATTGACTCGTAATTGCGAGCTACTTCTGCGCGGCCAGCATTGTTCCAGGTTATTTATCATCTCGGCAAGCATTGTTTAAACGCGATAACGAGGCATTCAACGCGTACCGGTTTTTATTTATTTATCAGCCGCGATCCGCGTTCGCCGGTCCGCCAGGTTTCCACGGAATAATTAATCTTCGAGCATATGCAAAAGTTATGGGAGATATTTTATTTATATGTGAACAAGAAGTTTGCGATGGAAACCGTCGCAAAATATAGCGCCGCTTAATATCGCGCGCGAGCAAGCAGGCGCTTAGAGGAAGAGGCACGGACAGAGACCGGAGACGTAAGTGATTCATCACGGTCAGGTGGCTTCGACGAGGCTTGCTTTTTCTAAAGGAGAGAATGCGAAGGGTGATTTCTCATACTCGCGAACGGACGGAATCTCGTCGTGCCCGAAATCCAAGGTTAACTCGCGAATTTATATTAATCACATTACAGTGATATTTCGTACTTGCTGTCGACATCCAAGCATCTTGTATGAGAAATTTCACCAAGTAACTTAACGATTCTTCAGTAGAGATCAGAGAAGAGTAATGGACAACTAAAGTTTAAATAATATTCATAGTATTGTTTATCCAAAATAGATGACATTATAATTAGATTACATAAATTAATATTTAACGACACTTATAGCGACGACGAATAGAAAGATAATTTCATAAATTGCTTGTTAACTTTCACTCGCGTCATCAGATAAGCGGGGTGTCTCGCAGGGATTCAAAGAAACGATAGGCAGGGAGAAAGATACCTGTGGAGAAAGAGAGACGAAGGGCCTCAGCCTTCCCAAAGGCAGATTGCCCGTGTAATCCCCATTAGGCCCCACGAATCGATTCCCATCCGTCCGCGTACGTTCGATATTCAAATAATCGGACAATGGGCCCTGTGCCGCTCTCAATTCTACAGTCGCAACAAAAGGAACAAATCTAAATAATCATAACTACGGTAATAGCACAAGAATTACGAGAGAGAGAGAGATGATGAAAGAACCATCTGTTTTACAAAGATTCCCATCACTAGAACTAATAAGACAAAATAGAGTTTATGATGAAATAAGAATCCTGATCTAATTCTTTAAATCTTCCAATACTATTAATTAACTAATTGCTAATAATTTCAATTAATAGATTCGTTAATATAATTTTATAAAATATATAAATATGTAATAGTGATGTATATAAAAGATATGAGGATGCAGAACTCTACAAAAGCTCGTCATTTCAAGGAATGAAGCGAAGAGGGATACTGAAAGAGATGAGAAAAGTAACATCTCGTAATCGTGCTCATAGGTGGAGGATTTCGAGCCTCCGGCCCCGAAGGGCCCCGCGTTCCCTCTTCCACCTCACGCTTCCCTGTAACCCCGCTCCCGCCCACCTAAAACCCAAAGCTACGTTTGGTTACACGTCAGTTTGAAGAATTCTTCACGAGTCAGAAAAATGAGCATCGTCATGATTTTTGAAAGTAAAAAATGAACGAGTGCCGCGGGTGCAAGAGGGGAAGGAGGAGACAGAGTGAGAGAGGGCCCGATCTCTCGTCTTGGTGCGGACCCTTTTTCGGTCCCGTTTCCCTCCATCACTCCATCCCCCTCGCTCGACCAATACACGATGCTCACGCGTATGAGGACAATACGAATCCTGCCATCGTGCACACGAGTACACGCGCTTCTGCATGCGTATGCGTGCTCGTGCGTGTGCTAAATAATGCATACGAGAATCGGGCTTAGTCCCACTGACACACGTGCGATCGCGATCGCGCGCTTTGTACGGACACGTGAAACCATACTATGCGAAAGATCGTAGGGCCCTGGGTCCCATTCCTACTACACGGAAAAAGATTAGCTACTATAGCAAATTTAGATGTAAAATATGAATAACTAACATTTTTTGCAGCGAGAGCTATATTTTTTGCAGCGAGAGCTATAATTTAGCGATAGTAGCAAAAAATGTAGCTCTCGCTGCAAAAAATGTTATCCATATTTTACAACTAGATTTGCTATAGTATAGCTAATCCTTTTTTTCCGTGTAATAGCCCGGCGAGAAGGAAAGAGAGAAAGAACGTACACGAGAATCGCGCGCACAACCCGATCAAGCCCACACCACCATAAAGCTCCAATGATTACCGGGCCCGCGTATTTGATTTGGCCAGCGAAATTTTCTCGACCGTAGAATTTACCCCGAGAGTAATTTATCCGCGCGTATATGCCGATCCCTCGACTATTCCGACTCGCACGCGGGAAGATCGAGAGCGAGTCGTCCGAGATCTGCTCGAGGCAACATATATTTCTAGGATGTGAAGGGAAAGTAATTATCGTACCTCCAGAACGCATTAATAATAAATAAATAAATGCGAATTTATCGAGACTCAGATTTAAGCGATCTTTAAATTATATTGGCAATCAGGAAAAAACTGCATAAAATGTATTTAATTAAAAAACTTGATCGTTGGCTAAAATCACTTCAACTTTTTTTTCTATATTACGATGAATATATTGCATAACTTATAGACGCAAAACTTGTGACTTGAAAATCAGAAAAACAGTTTCAACGAAAATTCGTCGGTGACATTTAGAACGCTTAATGCGGAATGTTTGTACGTTACAATCGCGCATCGGGCACGGTATGAAGCGGGTGTTCGAAAATATAGAATCTCTAATTTTCAATCTAAATTCTAATAACTCGTCCGCCTACTTTCAGTTCCCCCTCCGTGCCCCATCGCGGCGCGGCGCGACTCGACTGCTGAAGTTACGGCGGAACATTCCCTCTGTCTCTCTTTCTCCCTCCCTCTTTCTGCCTCTTCTTGCAACAATAAGAAGGAATACGCGCACGATCAGAATGTCGTTTAAAGGCCTGCGGTAAAGTCATTACGTTTAAAATAAAGTCAGGACCGTGAGTCGGGCTCTTCTTGCGCTCGCACACGCGCGACCCCCGCGGAAAATAAAATATCGAGACGCACTCGGCCTGACGTTTATAGTTTGTAATACAGGATCGTCTATTATTATTATCTCGTCTACATCCTGCGATTCTCTCTCTAGGCACTTTGCGCCTTGAGCGCGATGCGCTTCTTGCGCTGTTTTTCGCCGTGCGCACCGATACACGCTGATACACGCAAACTTGTATCCATTATCTCGTTATATCATAACGTTTATCCTTGTCATAATTTTCTTCGACAACCGTCGCCGAGTGGTGGACGTCGACAAATTTTTCACGACAATTATTAAACGCTGCCAATGGAATCTTACTCCTAAATTACTATTCGTTCGTTTTTTTTATAAGTTTTTAATTTATTGCTATATAATATGCAGCAATAAATTAAGAACTTATATGCTGTATGTACACGCATATGTTTTCTCTTATCAGCAAGAGAAACTAATATCAAAACAAAAAAACTCAACAAATATCAGAACGGTCTTATTTCGCAATACACAATCATGCTTACGAAGGAATGAGAGGGTTAAACGTCGGATTGCTCCCGCACTCTTTTCTTCTGTCGATCGATTACTCGACCGTTCGCGAAGATCGTTAGATTCGGAGGGAACAGCGAGAAGCTCAGTTCTTCTTATAATGCAGGCATTCGCTTTGGCAGCGTGAAAGATGAAAAGAAAGAAAAAGTAAGATGAAGATGGCAGCGGCTGAAGCAGACTGGAGCAAAAGACTTATAAAGACTCGCGAGGGAGAGGAAGAAGGGGAATGGAGACTCGCGGTGAGGCACAGGGAGGGAGGAGGAAAGGAGAGAAACCAGCATCGACCGCGCTTATAATATAATATTCATATTTCGAACGAAAGATGTTATCTCTTAAATGAATCGAACGCGTTCCGATTCGAGATATCTCGAACTCGAGAGCTCGACGCATTGTAATGGCCACGAGGCCGAGCGCACGGGGCTCTCCATATGCCTTAAAACTAATACATCACGCACAACAGAAAGTCCCTCTTTCTTTCTGCCTCCCGTCCCCCCTTCCTGCGCTTCTTCTTTCCAATGCTCCCCTTTTCTCTCTTCCGATCGTTGTTCTTATTACTCGTATCATCTTCTCGAGTTTCGCGTCCGGTCCGCACTAAAAGTAATAGACTTCATTCGCGGATTATGGAATATCTGAATACTACCAGAGATATCCAACTGTCGTATATTTATTATCTTTCAAATATTTATTATTATTGATACATAAAGAAGAAGTTTTACTCTAACTATATCAATCAACATTATTTCTTTGAAATAATTGAAAATGTGATTAGATATTTATAGGAATGTGGTATAAATCCTGCTCTCGTATCTTATCCCTCTCTGACAAAGAAATTTATCTCGTTTGGACAATATAAAATTTACAACTGCGAGCCGATGGTCCGTCAACTTTAACGAAAGGGTTTGAATCGAATTTTTCTTCCCCCCCGCGCCGTAGGAGCGGAATGTATTGACGGAAAAAAAAGTTGTCGAAGAGAAAGAGTTTGGTTCGGTCAAGCACCCCACGGTTGTATAGTGGCTCCCTATGACTCTGGAGTTTCGAGGCGCTCTCGAGACTCTATCTTTCCGGCCAGATCTCTGGCCCCGCGCGGCCGGAATGATTTTCGAAATATGATTAATTGCCCGACCGTGGCATTTCGTCGGCGCAGAGGCTTCTAAACGAACTATGGATATTTTTCTGCTGTTATAAGTCTTTGCGGTATGTGTCTCGCGACTCGGGAAAACTGATTTTCTGATTTTCATTGCTTCACATGCCTGTGTCACATGAACACAAGAGAAGAAAATTTCTAATACTTAAATGAGCAAGAACTTATTTTGAAAGTAGTAGAAATTGAAATTTATTGTAAATTATTTTTAATAAAATGCGACGCGTGTGAGCAGATTGGTTGACATAAATTTTAGCATTTAAAGTGTCAAGGAAGGAGACATACGTTCTCTTACAGTTTCGCTCTTGATTATAGCGAGAGAGCGATTTGTACGTCGCAGCGAGACATTAGCCATGCATCGACACGGTCGAAATACTCCCGGAGGTTCATCCGCGCAACACGACCGTGAACACGGGACCAGAAATGGAAGAGGATAGCTTAAACACCGCCTCGACATTTGTAAAATGCGCTTTGGGCCCGGTCCCCTCCGTCCCGTCGCGCCGGCCGCCTCTCGCGCGCACGCAATTACAGCCAATTTCGCGTAAACGAGAGCAAAACAATTCGTATCGCGGTGCAAACACGTGCGCCGGAACGAGAGCGAAAGAGACGAGGAAACCCAGAGAGCGGAGTAAAACGCGAGCGCAGGAACACAGGCGGGAGAGGAAGAGCGAGAGAGAGAAAGAGCGAGATCAAGACGGACCTTTATCCTCCGCCACCCCGGCCGATGTCCCCTTTCCGCTTTCTCCCCTTCCGTCTCCTGTAAATCCGATCCTGGAGGCATGCCGGGCCTTACCCCGCACCTCGCAGGCGAGATTTTTAAATTTTGTCACGTTCAAGTTTAAACACAGTCATTTGTTGCGATCTCCGCCGCCCCAGCGCCTATGCCTTTTGCCAATGCCGATATCTTGTCCCTTCCCTCTCGCGGATCTTTCTTTCTCTCCCTGTCCCTTGTCTTTCTCTCTTATTCTATCACTCGTTTATTACCTCCCTTCTTTCGTTTCATTATCCGTATGCGCGCGTCTATACTTCGAGGATTTTTTTTTCTGCAACACAATGAAAGCACGAACGCGCCCACGTTTCGATAAAGAATTTGCAAAACGAGCAAGCAATTTGATTAATATATTCATGCGTATTTTCTTGTCTTTCCTCGAAAGGAATGCTAAGAATTTCATTGTCTAATTAACTATGTAATTAACTATATGGATTTTCTGTACGGGAAATTAGTAGAAAAATACGATATCATAGAAAAATCTGGAAACTAAAGAACATAAAAACCTAACGTTAAAAAAGAATTATAGTCATAAGTCTGACAAGTTACCAAATAATATTTTAATACAATTTTATATATATTAGATTCATTTAGCATTCTCTACACGACTTTAGATATGTATCTACCGACCATCCCTTTATACCTTCTTCGTATATCCTACATATATATTTCAAAATACGCATCCGAAAAGCTGAGACCCGGCCTTCCTTTAACAGCAGAAAATTATGCCAATTCAAAATTATAACATCCGCAACCGCGAACGGATGTAGTTTTGTTTCGCTATTGTTTTTCTGGGGCACGTAATAATGCACGGCGGGTTAAAATCGATCGCGGCCCGAAATCGCATTTCAGTCTTCTTCGTGATCGAGATCGGAGATTAGCTAATTGCAAACCGAACGACTATACGTTTATTTCGAATTATATCGGATTATAACGACAAGAATTACGGTGTGGCTACTTTTTGCCAACGCCGGCATAAAAATGAAAAATTATTTTAGTATTATTCTGCGTACATGTTAAAAAAAACGTATAAGTAACGTAAAATCTTAAAATATGATATCGTTATGGCATAATCAGATAATCACTATATCTTTAAATAGAATATTGTCATGAAATCATTATCATTTCACGGTAAAGTCTTAAAACGATAGCAGAAATGAAAAACTGGTAACGACTGTGATAACATCATGCGCGCTTACACGTAACTAATTCGTACATCATAATCTCGTTATCATTTTCTGCCATTTTCGCGTAATAAATATTACGAAGCATCAGCCTAGAAGAGTCACTTATAAAATTTTATTTTCATCTGATATTGGCGCGTATCTCGCTATCTAATCTAATCGGCCGCTCTATAAATCAATGACTGAATCGTGTATTTCTAATATCTATTACATCTTTCTATAAAATTGGCGAATTATCTGTAAACTGTGCGGATATGCGATCGGCCCTTTGCTCTTATACTTTGACCAAAACCTTATCGTTGAAACTATTAGATTCGTGCTAAGAGTCTTTTGATGATTTTTTTAATCGAAAGAGAATAATCATTTATTAGGTTTCTGATTTTTCCGTGAATTGTATTTATTCGCAATTTATTTTGCGATTTTCTAAAACGCTCAACGAAACAGAAGGAAAGAAAGAAAGAAAGGAGAGGCGAGCGATTCACTAAAATGAAAAAAAATAAAGGAAGAAAGAAGAAAAGGGATCGAAGGTCTGAGGAGGAGGAATCGCGATACCATAATATCGCGGTTATACCAGGGTCTGTCTCTTTTCAAATAATTCAAAAACCGGCCGATCGAACATATATTCCTGGGCCGACTCGCAGCTCGTACCGTGTAATTATCGTAGAAGGGCCCAACAGACCCTGAATCGCTGAATGCCCGCAGTGGTGGTCAACCTCGGCTGTACGGCCTTCACTGGATCGATCGTGAATTCGCAACAACGTGATCAAAACGCACAAATCCGATAAAGTCCATTATTATTGATTACTTTAGTAGATGCGATTATATTCAGCACGATTATTTAACTTTAACTCTCAAATAAATATTATACATTGCACATTTCTCCGGCAAAAATACGCGATCAGCGGTGAAATATATAAGCGAATAATTAAATGCAAATTTTTGTTTAAAGTGCTTAAAAATTATGCTTAAAAATCATATACTAATTAAAATTTTTGAAAACTGAGTCTAAGTAATATTAAACTGGAGAAAGTTTCCATTTTAATATAACAAGACTACTAGAAGAAAGAGGAACAATGCGAAAGGAGAAACTCAAAAATAAAATAGCAACATGACAAGCTTTTATCAGTTCGCTAACGTGCAAAGAGAACTATGCGAATATCCGTGGATCAAGATTGCGCGATTCGCACGAAGCCACGGTGGTACGACCTGTTAGATCATATTATACGTTTGTCCCTTACCTCCTTCTCTACGGGGCGGTGCAAGCAAGGATGCAGCTGTGGCTTTTCCCAAGATTCTCGCGCAGGATACACGCGGACAACGCGGACGAATAGATCGGTACTTCGATTATCCTCGTCGCGCCATCGAGCGATCGATTTCTTTTGCGGGATCTTTATCGTTATTCCGTATCACAATTTAAAATATTCTTCACTTACATTTTTCTATCCGTTAACTGGATATATGAAATAGAAAGAGACGATTTTAATATAGATCTTCTCCATAATCGACAAATCGGTTGTTCGACAAAATGCAAAAATAACGATTCTCGACCGTCTGAAGACCGGTAACAACACGAAATACCGGAGTTTCTGTTACTTTTTACAGATTTTTTTTATCTTATCGGATTCCAAGCTTTCTCTAATCACGAAATCTGCCTACAAAAATACAAGCGTTTCTTTATCGTTCTATGCGATCGGCGTAAATATCCCTCTCCTCTCTCGTTTAGAATCCGTTCTCAAAAAAGTGCGATCATCTAATTTGCGTTCAATTAAGTAAATATCTACTTGATAAAAATCGCCGTTACTTCGTTTTGTCTGTAACATATTTGTGTTATCAGTCTTGAATTTATTGACTGATTACTATTGTTCAATTTATCCGAATTAAGACTATAATATTTTTTTATCCCAAGAGCGACTACGAAGTGAAGCGGCGATGTGGAGTCCTGCTTCCATCTTGTACCATAAGGCATCTACTTTTATCATTTTTAGCTTTCCTCGTCAGAGATGAAATTTAAATATAGCGGTTTGCCGTTGAGCCCCTCGCCTAAAATGCTCGCACTCGCGTCTTTCCCCAATGTTCCCACGACAATGTGGGACGTATTTGAGAAAAGAAAAAAGATCTAAGAAGGGTTACGGACGGATTGTCGTCCTTCGGGAGTTAGTTGGATCAGGAGGACTTCCGGCGCGATAAAAAGTTCTTTCCTAGTCGCGTCTCTAACCCCGGTACTTTTTCCGCCGCTTTTCGGAGGGTGTACGCGTAGGAGAAATATGAGACAGACGTGTCATTTAGCGTGACATCAGGTAACGTTTTATAGCGAGTCGATTAGCGTCGTATGTACGTATATTTGGAAAAAAAAATTATAATAAATCTACCGATAAGATCAATTGACCTAATTGAGATATCTCAATAAAAGTAAAACAATATAATACATTCTCAAGAGAAATACAATTATATTTTCCTAAAAGAATATCTATACAAAAAGTAGACCCAAATGCGAAACTCATCGCAGCTCGACGAAATTTGGCAGAAACATTCATATATATCGGCTTCAGAATCATGCCGGAAGAATTTTTGTTGACACTCGTTTGAAACGAAAGCGGTGATTAATTCTTTTGAAAAAATGTGCAAATTTTGGTGATCACACCACGCTCGGCAGACAACAGAAAGAATACCTTCTAAAATTTGAGACTCTGAGTACTTCTTTGCCGAGTACTTCTAATAGTTCTGGACAATTCAGAAAAGAGCGCGAGAAAACAATGTTCAAGATTTTAACGTCTAATAAGTTTATTTTGGAGTAAAAAAAATAAAATATTAAGAAATTACAAGAAAATATTGTGTGTGAAGAAAATAATATAATGTGAGAAAAACGAACATTATATGGAACTTTTTAAAAACAAGCTTACAAATTTTATTTTATGGTAAATGCTCGTTAATTATTAGTAAGCAAAGTTTATAAGTTATTCAACTAGAGAGTAAATTTGTTAAATTTGCAATTTTTGAATTTCGCGTCGCGAGTGCATTATGTGAAGTAAATACAAAGACTTTATCGACCTGGGACGACGCAGGGAGGTTCCTGAACCATTTCCGAGTGCTGTTGTGGGTATAATTGCTGTGAAAGGTGCAATCTCGGTGAACATCGAGGGACGTCGCGAAATAATGAGTGCTAAATTTTATAATTAATCTGTGTTTTAAACTTCTGTCGTATCACCTGAGGACAGCCTTTTGCATAGGATATAGCGGGACAAAAAAAAACGCGATAGGTATTATAATACGAGAAAGATATCACGGAACGCGGTTGCACTCGCTAAAAGAAGCCTATACTAAAAATGAAACCATCCAACAAATAAATGGTATTAAACAATTTAGTAAAATGTCAAATCAGAATATTAATCAGAATTAAGCGTTATTAAATTGGTAAAAGACGTAAAATACAAATAATTGATATTATATGAAATACGTAAAACTAATAATACCGAGCTTTTCGTTTACGCCTTGTCGATCATCGGTGACCGTCATATGGGGTAAATCAAATAAACGTATTATATTTTTGTGCAAAATTCAATACTATAAATTTACTGACTACTACAAATTAAATGTTTCATTGTTCTTTTTAATAGAAAATAATTCAATTGGCGTGAACGCAAAAAGTCACGTAAAATACGCTTGACGGTGAATGTGTTAAATAAAGTGACGATGTTAACAAACGTTTCTCATATGCATTTCTACAAAGATCAAGATTGCCATGTAAAATGTGTTTTGAAAAGAATATCGATGTAAATACCGGTATCAATGACGCGATATGCTACGAGGACGACAACGGTTACATACCCACGCACAATCGTGCTTAGAAACACAGGTTTTAAGACCGCGGCAGGGTATACAGCTGTTACGCGCGGCAGCTGACAGAAGAAAGGGGTTAAGGACCCCGGTACATCCGTGGAAGAGAAGAGAGGAGCTGCAACACGCGGAGGAAGGGATCTTGACGGAGAAGGACCGTCGCGTCGCGAGGAAGGACAAGGAGGTGGTTCTCTCCGCGGGACCATTCACGGTCCCTACGCAACCCCACGAAAAGGGTCTCTCGTCTCGCTCTTCTGGTCCTGGGCCCTTCGCGATTTCTGGATTTCCGCGTCTTTAGTAACCCGAGAACTGAAAACAGTTGGGCAGGTAGCGTCGAAGAGGAACGAAAACGAGCGAGCCAACGGCGAGAGGGAAGGGATGTCGTACCCTTCCAGAGCGAAAACCCTTTGAAGCAGCATGCAACCCTTGAATGGCGAGCGATCTCTGCGATTACGACAAAAAAAATTGTGCAAGATGACATCTCGTGCTCTCCCCCCCCCCCATTTTTATTCCCCACCCTCCGTTTGCCTATTCTCCTTTCTTCCTCCCGCGACGCCAACTTCTTCCAGAATGATGGAACCCCGTCGTTACCTGACTACCAAAAAATACCAGCTGTATTTTCTCTAGAGATTTTCGGATCGCGTCACCGTTCCCCGTTTCTCCCTCCTTCACGGCTGACGTGATGCTCATCCTCTCTCTCTCTCTCTTTCTTTAACTAAATTTCTTCTCTCTTTCTCTAACTTTCAGTGAACGCTATCTCGGGCCAGAGTCTGGTTTACGAGCTCACGGCTTTTGATCGAGTTTGACGCTAGATCTTGATACTGTCTGCGAGCAGTCGCTGATCCTGCATCGGTGTCGGTTTCGCGCTCGTATTGTTGATCGAGTTTATATACATATACATTATATACATATACCAATGGCAAAGAATACCGAGATTTTGACGATTATGCCAAATACTAATGCAATTGTTTAAAATATTTCGATTTTATTATAACAATGTTATATGTTAAATGTTTAATTTAAAACGCTTACAAAAAGTAGCGAATACATAGAAGAAATAAAATGGAGATTTTGCTTTCGTTTAACTACAGTATTTAAAGAATTTACGTTTGCATTATTTAATTTTCCTACAAATTATAATGACATATTACGAAAAATTTGGAACTTAAAGAATAACGAAAATTCTTCTGCTTTGTTATATTCTTCGCGTTTTACTTATGTAGTTTTTTGTGACGCGAGAGAGACAACGAGTGGGCCTTTTAGTGCGGCGATAGAATTCTCTTCTTTATTTAAATCCCGCCACTTTATTTGAGACCTTGATGCTTCGTAAAAAAACGCTAGAAAAGTTGAAAGTCCCGTACCTTTTTCCCAGGACTCAGGTATATACCCGGTATATATACGGTTCTAGGTAGGCACCCGGTGGATACCCAGGGGGTTCCCCGCTTAAATCCAGGATCTTGTCTCTATTTGAATAAGATTCATCCTGTTTATCATTTTCTACGATTTCACCCCTCTGTGCCGCGGTAAAGGCCTCACCCTTTCGCCCGCGACGCACGTTGCCTCGGGTACGCGTATTATACGTAAAAATCTTTTCCCAAGGGGTGAAATAATCACCCCTTCTCGCACTTTTACCCCTTCAGTCGTCAGTTTCAGACGTCAAATTAGAATTTTGTACGGACCGGTTGGATGAAAATTTGATTTTCACCTGGAACCCATTCCCCCTTCAAATCCCTTTTTTCCTATACTACCCCTTTCTTACTATTGTTTGTGGCCACGTTTATGCCTTTTTTCTTAGCAACCTTAGCAACCTTAGCAACCGCGCAACGATACACATATTTTCGTTAATATTACATAATTTCTTTTTTTTACACGACGAAATATATATCGTTAAAGTAAAAATAAAAAATCTGAAACTGATAGCTATTATATCATATGTACATTCAATTCCACAATGGTTCTTGAGAAATTTTATTTGAATGTTGGGTTTCCTACCGTTTTCAAAAAGTGCTGAAACACCTTGACAAGTCGTCGATCGAACACCCTATCGTTTCCCTGTTCTCATCGATTCTACGGTGGAAAAAATCATCGATTAAAACCCGTTTCCGAAGAGAAACGTAAAATTCGTCGCAGCGAGGGTCGCGACCTTACCGTAAAAAAAAAGACCCGTCTTCTCTCGGAAGCGAATGATCGTGTCTCGGACCCCTGACGCACGAAATGACAAATGGATTTCTGGACTCGATCGCAACCACTCGAAACCAACTCGGCCAACGCTACTCTCGCCGCGCCGTTTCCTTGAGCGTCGCCGAATTTGATCGATGGAGGCGCGATCACGCGTGGAAAATTCGCACCGCGCGATGCGCGCATCACACCGTTTGGGCTTTCACGAGCATTCGTCGTAATCGTAGAGCCAGCAAAAATTCACGATTGTGATGAGAGATCGACGGGACGAGAAAATTGCGAGTCCTGTTACCTCTTTTTTTTCCCCTATCTCTCTTGCTCCGCATGCCGGATCGGCCGGACTATTTATTTTCGGTGTGTCAAAACGAGTGACTGATGACGCCACGATGCTAATTCTACCATGTGGGAACTGATCGTTACCAGATCTCATCGCCGTGGAATAATAAAAACCGCGTACGAATAAGAGAGTCGACCGCCAGGAAACAGAATTGGAAAAAGTCGGGGCAACGATGCGCGTCCGAATTCTTGGAACTACAGGAACAACGGGTTGTCAAACGTTTCAGCGACACTGTCATATATTAATGGATAGCATTGATATTCAACGTTTATGTTACGTGTCAAAGTAAAACTAAACAGAGAAGTATAATAAACTCATCAAGCTTGACTGAAGATCACGATATCAACTATTAAACACGTACGATAAAAATTATAATTATTAAAATTTGATATAATTTATATGAGTCATTTTTGTTCCAGTTTATAAAAACGATTGTTGACAATTCTTTCTTCGCGATTTGTACACTCGTGTGATTGCACGCGTTTCAGAGAAAAGGAAAACGCATGATTACTAGAACAGTAAAATAATCGTTATTCCTATAAAATGCCGTCAATTTGTATAAGTAGAAGTTTCTTTTCTCCTCGTTCGTCCAATAATGCGCAAAGAAAAAATAAAGGATAAAAAGAGAAACGTGTGCCGGAGAAACCTCAAAATCAAATATTGATTCTCGGTTATACGCGTAGAGCGTCACGCGATGCCGGACCGCCTTTATTAAGTGATTACTCTCATTAGCTTGCACGCGATGCGCTTTGTAGCGGTCATTACAAGCCGATAAGACACAAAATGGCCATTCTCCTTCTTCGTTTTGATACATTAATTTTTATCTTCTTATCAGTGCACGATGGTTAAGTTTTTATTAAATAATTTTTAGAAATAAAAAATATTAATCTCTATAATAATTAGGGCAAAAATTGACGCTTTTGTAAGTTATAAGACTACCACGCGAGATAGAAATTGCGATAATGATGTAATTTGCAAAGAACTTTTTTAAATGATTTATACACGGAGAAAATTTTATAGTAAATATTACTATGGTGTCGCACTAGCTGCGGACCATCGAGGAATTTCAAGTTAAAATACTATAATTATTGTTTTAAAAACGATAAAATAACGTAATTTTTACCATAAACATAGTAATTTAACTTAAAATTCCTCGATGGTCCGCAGCTAGTGCGACACCATAGTAATATTTACTATAAAATTTTCTCCGTGTAATAATAATTAATTCCAAGATTAGAAACCTTTCTTGTCGAACAACTGACTTCTCGCATAGCACCTGCTCTAACGTCTGTTGCTTTGGGAGAAGTTTATAGGTCCGTACTACCTTTCGGAACGAAGGAACGCATGAAAAAAAGAAACTATTAAAAAGATTCTCGTACCGTTCGATCATTAAAATTTTCACGCCGTCGTGGAACTCTTTTACTAACATCGTCTGATCGATGGATTTAACCGAGAGAAACCCCTTCCCGATGCTGGCTGGCAAATGCATTGGAGGGTAAGAGGGTGTGAGGAGGAAAGAAAAAAATCATCAAGGAATACGAAAAACGGAGAAATCTTGACAGAAAAATCGGTTGATCAGTGCACGGTAGTGTATAAAGGCGAGGATGATTAATCGTCGTATAGATCGTTAGGCGTCCTGAGATTTACTGAAGTCGAGGATTTACCCTCGGCATTTTTTTCCCTTTTTTCTTGACGATCATTCTGGGGGGTCACATTTGCCCCGATCGCGGAAGTTCCGGCGCAAATTACTGAAACCGAATCTCCTTGCTTGACGAGCGGAAGCGAGATTTACTTGAGTGTTCCGAGTGCAACTTGTGCATTAAATTACGAGGGTCGTCGCCTTCAAACCCACTCTCCAAAATTACCCTACTTCCCACAACCTGTAACGCGCTAGATCGCATGTTTCCAAGGGTGCGAGAGACAACGCACGAAAAAAGTCGACAAGAAAAGACACCCTTAGGTTTGTCAGTTCGTGTGAAAGTCGAGAAAATTATGTGTCTCCACGTTTAAATTAATTTGTCTAACTTTCGACAATTCTTCTTGATTTATGAAACTTAACGATCAGTAATTACTAATTGTAAGATAAACAATATAATCATAGAAGATATATCTATACATAAAAGTAATTATCAACTCAAAAAGAAATATTGTAAATTGCTTTAAAAGATTTCTTATTAAATATTGTTTTAAAATTATTCTAAAAATTGCCGTTATTTTATTATTTAGCGTACAATAAATAGCGAACATAAGAAAATATACCCCCATGCTTTCCTGCAAAATTTCTTTCTAGAAAGCAAGAACTTTGGGTTCAATAAACTGTAATCAACATATTTGTAATTCTAAAATTACGAGACGCTCGATAAGTTGGGCCGAATCTCCCGAATGAGGGGCCATGTGCGTTTGTTTCTTGAGAATGGTCGAAGAGATCTAATAGAGGGCACGGGATCTTCGAAGTCTGCTGTTTCTCAAGGAGACGCTATCTCATCGAGCGGGTTTTGCTCTCCAAAAGCCTCCGGGAATTACGAGGATAAAAGTGTTTTTAGCATACCCTGGCACTGCTTGCACTGATACAATGACAAAATCACGTTCTGCCTGAGAATGACTTCATCATCGAAAAAGTAAAGTAAAAAATTCAAGATTAACACACGTAGCAAAATGAAATATGTAAAACTGCGTCAGAATCAATACATTTATAATACTACAAAAGACAATCTTAACTATTTTTCAACAAACTTTTTTAACCCATTTTTTCTTTCAAAAGGCCATCTTTAATGCAGAAGCTACACTGATGTAATCTCAGCCCGCCTGATGGTATACTTTCGTACGACTCGTATCGCTTATGAATTCTTACGTGATTCGTACTTTATTCCCCTTTCAGTCTGACACGCGTACGCATTCGGTACTTTCTATTATCTGAATCTATTTTTACGATGACTCCTCCTTTGAAAGCAGTTCCTTTCACGCTCGCTCGCTCCATAGACGACGCTAAGCCGATCGACGATCCCCGAAACAGGATTTTTTTGTCGCGCGTCGTAAGATCTTAAGAATTTCACGCGAGTCACGTTTTGGGCGGGGGACCGTCGTGGAGGCGTAGAACTGTGACTTAAGATTTTTTAAACGCGATGGAAGAGAAAACGCAAAATGTTTATATGCAAAATATCTGATATTGATATGTAAAATAAGTAATATAGTAAGATTTTTCTTATAAAGCGCGAAATCATATATATAGGTATTGTTTCTCATCATACAACTTAATATACACATATACATATACATAAACATTTTATATTAAATATGTATATAAAAATGCCATAAAATAGAATATCAGAAAAAAAATAAAAATATGCTAGTTCTGCATATTTACATTTCAATAGCAAATGCAAGTATGTAAAAAATTATTTTAAATCAACAAATAGAAATTTGCGACGCGAATTGTCAGTGAATAGAGCGTAATTGTCTCTATATTTTCTTTGAAAATCATTGCGATTATTACATATTTCAATTACTACATATGCAATTAGAAGTATCAACAGCTTGTGGATCTGTATTTATATTGGATTTAAATAATATCGTTCGCAGCCGCGATGATAAACGAATTGTCAAATGTAACACGATACGGACCGTAAAACGAGAACGAATATTTACGTCAAGTTCAAACAACGATGAAATGTTTAATATATGAATCAAATGATAAGGCGAAGAAATACACCAGAAATGCGACCTCTATAACGAGACATCAAACATACCCGCTTGAATCACAGTGAGACTAAATTAATGATCTTGCAAAGCATTTTATTGTTATAAAGAAAGAATAAAAATCGTGTTTCTCTCTCTCTCTCTCTCTCTCTCTCTCTCTCTCTCTCTCTGCTAAGTCTGCACGCAGCACGCGAATCATTCGGTCATGAATGTTACCGAAAGAAAGAAAAATGACAATTTGAATCTAAAGAGTTCATCGATCGACCCCGCGGACCGATTAGCCCCGGGACGCTTAGCTCTAGCACCAATGTGAGTCGCGGTCGGCTTTTTGCGTCGCGGTTTTCATTTACGCTTATTTCGCCTTCTATCCTATTCTGTTCCTCCTCCTTCTCTTCATCCTCCTCCTTTCTTTTGCAATCGACCAACAAGCGATTCCATTTGCTCGTCATGGTTTGAATTCTTCCCGACCGATCGACCGGACGACGAACCGGCCATTTGGAATTCGATCAAAAATACTTAAGTTGGCGTCTGCTGCTTTCCTCCATCCCCTGCCCACCACCACCCGCCTCGTCCGTCGTCCGTCTCTTTCGCGGCACCGCACGCTTCACCCAAGGCTCCCGTAAGTCACCGATCGGTCCCCACCAATCGATTAAACGCCGCTCGACATCGGGTGGACGAGCTTTCAACCTTCTACCGGCCTGTCGCGACGATTCCAAAGGCTCCCAAAAGAATTTAAATTAGTCCCAACACATATCAAACTAGCTGAAATTAATTGATTTATGGATGTCGGATAACAACTGACCACTGCGAAGGCAAATGCACGCCGTCATTGATTCCGTTTGTTTGGCTTTTAAGTTTAAGATCAATAAAAATAAAGCTATGTTAGAAAAGAAACAATTGTATTTCTTGATTTACCTAAAGATTTTTTTTTTAATTTCAAGGTAACATTTTTTATTCTGTTAACGTATTTGAAATTTTTGAATATATCAGAATAATTAATTTAATACGTTGCACGAAAATTCTATCTGTTAGATTATATTATAGCGTAATTATAGGGAGCACGAAACGTTATTTATTGCAACGAAAAGTTTTACATTAAATGGAAACGCCAACTTTAAAAGTATTGAATATTCTTAGTTTATCATTATATACAATCACCGCACAATGATTGATCGTTTCCACCGTGATCAGAAATTTTTGCTATGTATATATACCGGATTTACATCGCGTAATATTTGAGCAAATGTTAAAAAAATTTCTTAGCACCCAACGGTTGCGGCTACTTTTGTTCGGCTCATCGAATACTAATCATGTTTTTTTTTTACAAAATAAGCTTATAAACTTTTTTAAACGATGAAAAGGTGATGCCTCATCGACAGATTACGCACGCGTGTACATAATCCTTTCAAGTGTCGCGTCGAGTTCCTAATCTCAATATGGAATTCCGTTTGACAAACTGGTCGCGATAACACATACTTTCATATCTCACTTCGCACGATCAAAGAGCTATAAAAAGAATAGGAACGCCATCTAGTAAATTGTCAATTATAATCCTGCGACCACTACTTGGATAGGTCTATAATCGTTCGCGTTTATAGGGTTTTATTGAAGATCTGAGACTACCAGCATCCGGTACAGCTCTACCTCTTACCTTCGAGTAGAGCGCCACGTTAACGGCACACTGCAGAAATAGCTTGCCACGCAGCAATTGGTAGGAATTAAAACTTTATTTTAATTACAACTGTCTACTACGCAGTTGTTACAAATAAAGATATGTAATTAGAAAATTTCGATATAGCCTAAATTGTTCTAATTATTACAAGGAATCAGCCGTACATTTATTAAAGAAATATCGACGAAAGATAACTCATCCTTTGGTTCGTCTCAACCATATCACGATAATACCAGTTATCACATATGCGACGATAAAGTTGACAAATCTGCCATAAATTGATAAATCTATATATACATATACATATAAATTAAGAATAATTTCAACTCTATTAATTTTATCTTCAGTTTTGTTATAATTTCCATTTTTATTGCAACGATCTGTCAAGCTATTTTACTGCACGCCTTGAAAATGTCAAGTAAGAATGATCACCACTCTCTTGTCTAGTCTGGAAATTTTTGCTGCAGAAAAGTAGCATATAACAGACGTTATAAAGTAGCGCAATATGCTGCTATTGTTTCTGCAACGTATATCTGGTAGATCGTGAGATGGAAACAAACGTTTTTGCACGTGTGTGAAGCTAGCGTCTTATTTTACGGAAACTCACAAACTATTGAGGGTTCTGACTTCCTTTTCAATTTAACTTCCTTCCTTTTAGTTTAAGTTTAAACAAATAGTTCTGGCCATTAAAGCCAAAAAACGCGTCAGTACAAACTGAGATGCTAGGTTTACGCATCTCACTTTTTCCTACACGAGTTCCACCACTATATCTTTTGCTTCTAGTTCTATAACAGTTCTATAAAAAGTTCTGTCATATAAAAACAAAAAATTAATTATAAGACACTCAAGACAAAATTATACAATGTAATAAGCATACCGAGTTGAGACACCAGTTGAAATCTCGGAGTTCCAGCTTATATACAATATTTTTCGTATATAGTTCTGAGCATATTGAAGCATCTTCTAAAGAGTTTTTGGCATTAACAATGTTGTATGATTTCAGAACTCCCGTCAAAACTCTCAAAAAAATTTTTTTAATTTTTGGGGTGGCACTGCCGATTTCCGGAAAAAAATTTAACCCTCGGGACTTATGTTAAAAAATTTTCGAGGTGCGCACTTACTAGTTCCTGATAATTTTTTTTTTTCCCCCAAAAAACAAAAATATTGGAAAAGTATGATTTTAAGTCAGAATAGGTCTAAGTAGCTCATTCCGAAATAAATAAATTGAAGATATATCGGAAATATATTAAAATCGAAGATTCGAATATTCACGGAGAAAGTTCGTTATACGAGTAATATTAATATAAATCTATAGCATCGATATATACGCGTATTAAAAATGCAACGATAAAATTATCGTAAATAATATCAATGAGTAAAACGCTCTTTATAGAATTGTTATAAAAGTATGATTTCGCAAAATCTGACAAATTATAACAAAACTCGTGTCCTAGGACAAAGTGAGACGCTGCGTGAACCTAGCGTCTCAGTTTGTACTGACGCGTTTTTTTTTTTTTTTTTTTTGCTTTAATGGCCAAAACTATTTGTTTAACCTATCAGGAACTCTAGAATTATTGAAAAGAAACCCAGAATTCTCAATAGTTTGTGAGTTTCCGCAAAATGAGACGCTAGCTTTATACATACACCGTTTGCACTTATAGTCCCGTGGGAGAGAGCAACATGTCTATTGTTCGAGGAACTTCGTCGAAAGAATCCAACCAATACTTTCAGCACCGTAATTATAGTCGACACAATTCATACAGCGGTTTCGACATCCCGAGGGAAAGTTTGCCCCGGTGCGGTGAGGCGAGGATAAGAAGCAGCCCTTGAACAAACGAGACGACTCACAACCTCCGAGAGGTCAAAGAGGTACATCTACTCTCTCGACGAGAGGTTGTACAAAGAAGTAAAAAGGAGAAAAACAAAAATAGTCGATCTCTTTACCAGTTTCTCTAAAAGATGAATCAAGGTTCTCCACGTGAACTCTTTTTCAACAATCAGGAAGTCATCAAAAGTTTATTGGACATGAAACCCGCGCAGAAAAGTGGACAGAGAATCTTAATAAAAAGAGTAGCTCTTAATCACATCTTAAACAGAATAAAGACGGTTCTAAAAGTTAATGAAAAGTTGCTTGAAAACTTACAATGAAAATAATTCTTCTAATCGTGAGAGAGAGAGACTAGCAAGCAGACAGTTCGCAAAACTCTCTTTATGCATAATCTCCGGCTTGAATTTGTATCTCTATCTTGGCTCTCACGTGGCCAATTTCAGAAATCCCGGAGCAGTCCACGCGTAATGTCAGTTTCCGAATTAGACGCGAGCTTGGACTTTGTATCAGGTTGGCGCGATGCTCTTGATTAAATATGGGACGATACACCAATCTCATGGGAGGAAACTACGGATCTTTCAGGAGAAAGAGAGAGAGAGAGGGGGGGGAGGAGAAGGTTGGCGGAAGGTCGACAGTGCGAAACCTCTGGTTTATTTCGAATCGATCGCCAGGCACGCTCGAGGGTGCTCGGGCTAATTCGGCTCGCATCGGCGATTCAAAACTGTTCGATTCGCAAAGTAACCACATCGCCCATCTCGTGCGATAAACACCACGAAGCTCCTTCTTCTCCCCTTCTTTCACTCTCCCTTTCACAGATGGACTCTTCCGCATATAAACGCGGTCAGAGATGCGCGAGGGTTACGTCTACCAAAAAATTTGGATCCTTCGATCAATACTGCATCTCCTCCGCGTGTTACCACCGCCAAAGACATGTAATACAAATATATTATTCCATTTTCTTGATATCTATATATAAATATTATTTCTCCTCTCTCTGCACTTCTTTATAACTTTTTTATCCTTAAAATGCATTTTTCAGAAGAATAAATTTTTCTTTATAAAGTTCTTCCTTCTTATCATTAAAAATTCTACCTCATCTCGGCAATTATGCTAAGAAAACGCTCGCGGATGACAAGTACCCGTACCACCGGTAAAAAAATAAAAAAGATAAAGCATCTTTAACAATCTCCATCCCTGGAATAAGGTTCATTATGCGAAGTAAAAGACTGGAGGTTCATCGCGGAACCAAAATAGTTGGAATCGACCACTCTGTTCCATTCTTGCGAAACTTGAAAAAACAACTAAAAAAACTATACCACGATGAATATCCGAAGAGAATCTAATCAAAATGGGTAACGTTTAATTCCCGTCAACCTCTTGTACAAATCTCAGATATCTTCGCATTCAACGAATTCCAAGGAAGATTTACACGGGTTGCGCGAAGAATTCTTCCTTATTGAGTACAAACTGTCAGGGCGTAAGCGAAAAGAATTTTATTACTATGAATTTTATTGGAACTAACTTTTCATCGATTTTATCCTAACGTCTTATACCATTAAATTTAATGGTATACATTATACAATTATATTATTCAATATTCGCGATTCATACGATTAAACTCTTAAAATACGCAGGCAGTAATACAAAAAAATCTCTATTCCATAGACAATAGAGAAATGACATTGCAAAATCAGTAACGTCTTCTAGAATTAATGCTAATATCAGTAAAACAAAAGAATTGAAGGCTCTTCGGTACATTGGAGCAAATCAATACATTTCCAATTGAGTAAGCATAGAATAATTCTTAACATTTATCGGGCAACAATTTCATCCAATTTTCTGATCGATTCACCTCGTTCTGGATAATGTTTCCCATCTCGGAGAGCGGATATGCGAGTCAGCATCCCGAATCCATATTTCCAGATTGTATTCCGTAACAACGACGCTTCTCCCGATTGCTACTGAAATTGCTGGAAGTCACGCCGATCGACGAAAAGATCTGGTTCACGATAGTGACACGAAATCGAAATCATAAAAGTAAAGGGATCGTAGATTACAAATATGACCATATCCGCCGAATTTAATCCCAACTCGACCCGTCTAGAAATATGGTATACCCCCTTTGTAATATTAAAAAATAACGGAACAAAAGAAACGGGATGGGTGTAAAAATGTTTGATTTTCCGTACGAAAAATGTAAGGAAAAAATATTTATAGAATATTTTAATGCAATTGCGCGAGTAATATAAGCAAGCAAATTTTATAAGCAATGTTAACTATATATTTATGTAAGACATTGATAATCTGATGTTGATGCTAGACATACCAAATACGGAATATCGAGAAGATGTAGAATAATTTGGGACGCAATGTTACGGATAATACTCCATATATATAAGGATCATCCTTCCCTATCGTAGAATAAATACAATAACGTTTGTCCAGTGAGAATGTTTCGCGAATTGTTCGCACGTATGCAGTTGATAAGCGCGGCTTATGAAATATTTTATTTACGGACGATGCTCTCCTTTCTACGAGAGTTTTTCCGCGGCGTGTCGCCCATTGCAAAGTATTCACAGTGCAACATCCATAATCCAAAATCGATGCACCGCTGTTTCAATGCGAGTTTAATGCCCCGTGACCGTGGTGTTACGACGACATCGGACAGCATAATCCTCGTGATTTCGAATTTAGAGGGATCGTCAATTTGGTACGTTCTCGCTCGTATATATATTCGAACAGCGATCGAGTCGATCTGCCTTTAATTTTCTATTTCTTTAGAAATGGAAACACGTAACCTTGTTACGATGAGCAAAGATAAGGGAAAAAGATAAAAAAGGAAAGAAACGAGGGCAAAGGGAAAAAAAAGCGATTGCGCCAATCTTATCGACGTGAGGCGCGAACGAGTCCATTCAAGAGAAGCGAGAGATTTCGCGCTTTTCTCTCGGTGGTGGTGATGCTGTTGGTCCGACAGGTAGTCCCGGTGGTCCATCCGTGTCCTTCAGTGCGCTGGTGGCGCGACCCCGAGTGTATCGAATCGAGGATCTTCGCAGATTTTCGGAGAGCTTCGTTCACCCACGAACAGGCTCCCGCGGGTTCTCCCGGGCTCTCGGCACCACCGCTCAGTATACTGCGTGGCAGCCTGGACCGCGGGCGGCCTGCAGCCTCCATCGACGGCGTACGGAACGCGTCGACGCGGTGCTTGCGTGCATTCGAGAACGCATACGAAAACACGCTCGTTCGCACGAACGTATACCCTTCTGCGTGTTTTGGAACGCACACACAGCATCTGCATCATCAGCGCGCGCGACACATGGTCCTCTCGTGTCCCGACCAGCATCCCCGATCACGCATGAGGTCGTGCCTTCGCTCGGGGTAATTCGATCAGTAGCACGAGCGTGGCACGAGCGCGGCACGCAACAGCGCAGTCTGGAAGTGCGGAGAAGGGACTGTCATGATCGGCCTCGAGGACTACGTGCGCCACGTCGTTATTAGCTGACTGAAGCCTATTCCAAGATCGAGCATGACGTCCAGAAACAGTAGTGGTACCAGAGAAAACCCGAAGTCGCGACGATCGGCACGTGTGACATCCTCAGCGAAATCGTAGCAGAATGTGTTAACGATATCGGTGCGCTACCGGTCAACGAGATCGGAATTATCGATTGACCGAGCAGGCAAGGTAACGAGGTCGAACCGCGAGGAATTGCGCCTTCCAAAGTGGGTCGAACCTGCGACACGCTTACTCTGCGGAGAGAGGAGAGCTGTACCATTTCGCCGTGGATGAGATCCGCGGGAGATTTGCGGCGAGCCAAGCATAGGTGCGCGCGCGCGCGCGTGTGTCGTACGCGTGCACTTGTACATGCGTGTCTATGACATAGCATAGCGCAAACCACTACGGTATGACGCGGTTCTTTGCTCCCGATAGCTAAAAGCGGGTAATATACGGTATTTGTGGCGAAAAGTGGACTCGAGACTGCGGAAAAGGGAGAGAGTGCCAAGAAAACGGATCAACGAAGATAAAAAAAGGAAAGACGGGGAGAGAAATTGCTCGTGAGAGAAGTGGAAGGAAAAGAGAGAGAGAGAGAGGGAGCAAAAGAGAAGGAGAGAGAGAGAGAGAGAGGGGCAGACAGAGAGGAGCTAGAGAGAGTAATGATCGTGAAGACGGTCGTGCGGACAAATGAACACCTCGGCACAGCGTTTGGGATATTCCAAGTAAGTAGCAATGCGCAACGCTGAGTCGTATTATGCTGCGGAAACGCTGGCTTTAATATATAGGTGTAGTTTTAAGTACTATTATTTCGGAGAACAAAATTAGTTTCTCCGTGGCAACAAACGATGCTATATAAAGTAAAGAAAATGGGGCTACGTGAGGCGTGAGGATTCGAGGCTCGACCTCGACAAATCTCTTCAACCGAATCAAAAATAGAGAGATCGATACGTCTCGTCTATCTAGCATACCAAACATGCCGAGGAAAGTTGGTAGAAGAAAACTTTCGAGAAGAAATTTTTCGAACGAGATTTTTAACTGAACCATCACTACGACTACTTGTGATGCACGTTTCTTTCTTCTTTTTCCTTTTTCTCTTTCCTTCTTTTTTTGCACTATCGCTTTACGCTCGGGAAATTTTATCGCCGGTCATTTTTCAAGCCTGGACCATCGATGGGGATCATGGAGGCTGGTAATGGATGCATGCGTACCGCCTAAGCCAGCGCATTTGGTGCGAAATCCAACACGCGGTTGGCATAGAATCGACCGATCGTGCGGCATCGGGTATACGTCGCGGATCATGCTTAACGATAGCTTTCACGCTAAAACGCTCGGAAAAAGTTCAACCAACCGTGATAAAAGAAGCAAAGAAAAGCAAAAATCCTAGACCAATATATATTACGATATATTAACGCTTGAGAAACTAAATCTGATTTAATGTATTTCATTAATTTAAACGCGTTTGATTGCTCGACGTGCGCCAATTGTTCCGTATAATTCGAAAAAAGTTTTTCTATTTTACTTTGAAATTGCGTTTGGCGGCGACGTTGGCAGCGCTGTCGATGTACTTGAAGGGTATATGACTTCGAGATTCGTCCGACCCATTTTTCAGGATTTTCCAAAGCGACCACTTCTGCGTTGTATAAAAAATACAGAGCATTTATTTTTAAGTCTTTAATTTTAATAGCACATTGACGAGGCATTTTTAACTGTCTGTTTTCTTCTCTTAATAATTCCAGTAAAATTGCGCAATATATCTTGATTTCTAATGTTTCGCTCGTTTAAATATCCTCATTTAAGCTGAATCAGAGTTCCGAGATCGCATTCTTCTATCCTTTCCGTTAATTAAAGCCAGATGGAACCATCCCGGAAGGTCGGGGGGACCGATCAATCTTCACAGATCATATTACCGCGCGCAATACCGTGAGATGGATTACATCCGACTCAAAATTTGTAGAACTTCTTCGAGTCAGGTCGTATACCACGTCGATGTATAACATTAGCATTTATATGGGCGCGCCGGCAAGATTCCACGCGCGCGAGTGGCTCGGAAGCGAAATCCGAACGGAGCGAGATCCGACGGAAGAGAGAGGTGTCGCGAGCAGAAGCGAACGGGGTAAAAAGACGGGGGTAAACGCGGCGAAGGCAAATTCCACATAGCTAGGGGGACGAGTCAACATATTTTTCAGCGTCATTCTGGAATCAACGTCGGCGTCGCGGCGTCGTCGTGGCGACACGAGGCATATCGAGCTTAAAACGTAGGGGAGCGATGCCGACATTTTTCAAAGCACGTACCGGGAGGTTGCATGAAAATTTGATTTTATCCGGTATATCATCGACTTATCATCACAGACGCAGAGTAACAAATTCCTCGCACGCAAATCCTCCGCGGAAATTTTTCTATATGAGTTCCTGCGAACGAAGAGACCGTAGCGGGATTGTAATTTTACCAAAGATACATCGTCTGCGTCCGGAAGGGAGGCGATATACAACATTTATATTAGCATTTATATAAGGGTAAAGTAACTACGCTCTTCTACGGACCTCTACGTGCTCGGAGCAAAAAAGAACAAGGGAAAAATCCACGCCGCACGATAAGTGCTCCGCCTCCTACGGCTTGCGCGATCCGCACCGAAGCGTTTCGCAGACTCAGAAAATTAAACAAACTAGGATCACAGTTACACAACGTTCTTAACGCTCAACGAAAGATATATAAAGTTGAAAATATTTTACACAAGACTTTACTCTGGGTTTACAAATGCGAAATTAGGAATATTTATTCAAGTAACGGTAGAACAATAACTCCATGGATTATATACCAACTTGGTCGGCGAGTAGAAACAAAGGTTGATCGTGAATAGAGCGCGTTAGGGTGAAAAGAGACGATGGGGAATGTGAGGAGAACGAGCGAGTTACAGGGTTGTAAAAGGTTGGAAACGCGGATTACAAATAGCAGAGTACACAATTAAGTGGTCGCCAGACCGTGACCAAAGTTTTCTCGGAAAGAGATTATCGGCTAATTATCAGTTTCCAAAAAGCGTTCCTAAAATTACAGCTACATCCGATTACCTCTTAAGTTATCCCCGAGATAATAGTCGGGGTGGTTGGCTCACTAGTTCGGTGCGCAGTGAACAAGAGAACGGAACGAGGAAGGAGCGAGGATACGTACGTGTGTTTTAGGCGCGATAAGTTGCACCCTGTACGGTGCATTATATTAACGTGTGCACATAGACGCGGTTAGCTCTGTTTCATCCACCCTCACGTGTAAGTGGTGACGAGATCCAGACACAAGTTGTAGAAAGGGGAGTTCACCGCGCCGCGAGGCATACAGTGTTACTTTATTGCTCGCGTCAAAGGCAATCTGCCCCCTCATACCCTCTTCCTATGCTCAACTCCGTTTTCCTAACGCGGTACTTTGACGATCGCGAACACGTCACGCGGGCGTTTGTAGCGTGTATAGCACCACAAATGCATTTTCGCGGTTTCACGTCGATAGTGAAATTGCTGACACGCTCGTAAAGCGTCAGTTTCCGCGAGACGCTTCTCCGTTATTCCGCACGCTCTTTTTCCTCTGATCAGACGTGGGTCAACGACGTCGCCGATCTGGTCAATGTTGTAGCATTCATAAAAAGCTCGTAAGGAAATAAAAGTTTCAGACGTTTCGTTGCTGAGAGAGAGAGGGAGAGGGGGGGAGTAAGCAGCGAAATTTCCAGCGCATATTTCATCTCCAGAAAGCATATTTTATCGAGGACGACCGTAAGTTATTCGAAAGTTCGTCCGGCAAGTTTTATCCTTCGAGAATAAATCGCAAAAGACAAATCCGTATTCCCTCTCCCCCTCCCCTCCCCCTATTCCTCATCCCTCTTTTCCTCTCTTTATTTTAGTCGCGTGACCTGGCGCGTGTAAACGAAGTTCTCGATAATTATAAAAGTTGCAAAAGAAGAAAGATGCTTGAAAAAAAATTATATCGCGCGGTCAATAAACTTCTAAAACTGAAAAAGCAATCTGTACTCTGCCTCCTTCGGTTCTATATATAAATACAAGTGCGAGGAATACAGAAGGCGGACCTTCATTTCCGCAAACAATTAAAAGCGTCGGTGAGACGTTCTCGAGATGATATCAGCGCCTTCTCCTATGGTCTCCTCTCCTGAATCCTCGGTTCCCTCTTTCCTGAGATCTACTACCGTGCTCGAATTATCGGCTCGGAGAACTCGTCCTTTTTCTTTCCCATTTCCCCCGACGGAATTATTGAGGCAAGAGAGAGGGTGGGGTGGGGTAAGAGAGGGAGGGAACTCTCCGAAACAACCACGGTTATCGCGCATTTACTCTCTCTCTTCTTGCCGCCCGTTTAATTTACTTCATCGACTTCCGGCCAGCGGCGGCGCAGCCGATCTCCCCAGCCGACTATCAGTCCTCTAAATCAAATAACATAATTTCGCTAAGGCTACCATCGGTAAGAGGAGCGATCCCTTTTCCCCAGGTCTGGCGAAATCCCACGGCCGAATTTATGGGGACTCCGTGGCCGCGACATTCGCTGTTGGCGTCTACACGCGTCTTATACGTGCGCAAGGAACCTACCTACACGCGCACCTACGTAAAATAAAGTAACACTCCTGGCACACCGGCTGAGATGGCTGTACTGCGACCTGCGACTTGTAGTTGCGATAAATTTTCCTCGGCTTTAACGGTGCTGCGCGCTGCCGCAGAACGGTATTTTCAATCCTTTATACAAGTAACAGAAAGGTGACAAAAAAAGAATAGTGATAATTCAACAACGACGCTGCTAGACGACGAGCGATGAAAGATTTTGGTCGACAAAAATAAGAAGTCGCGCGTATAACGAAATAGTATGAGAAACTTAACTCATTTATTTACAGGTTCTATTACAGGGGTAACAAAAGCCTTTTAAAGCGAGCCAGTAACTCATAATTAAATTACGTAATGGATCGCCAACCAACTCCGGTACAAAACAATATTTTCAATCTTCTATAAACAATGAAAAATTTAATATTAAAAATGATATAAATCCAACGCGTTTGTCTAGCGAAAAAAAAATTTCGATTTTATGTTGACAATTATTATTATTGATATTAAAACCTTATTTCTTCGTATATTGTTGTTACACGTATTGATTTGCGACCAGCTGTAAAAATTCACATATGGTGTCTGTAAAAATAGCTGCAATATACCGGACTTTCGGAAAATGCTCGTGGCAGCGAAAGCGAAGTTGTAACAGATTCGTAATTAAATTTCAAAATAGATTGCATTCCACCGAGGCAAAATGACATTTCCAATCTTTTATGAGGAAAAGACAATCCGAAATGCGAGAATGACAACGATTTAGTATCGAATGTTGAATAAACAAATGATTTTACGTCGACGAAACAATGACGATATTGATACGTTAATTACTTCTCACCAGTACAGTTATTATCTTTACATAAATTCGTCGCTTGGAAAAGCAAACACTTTGTTTACAAAAATAGATCGGTCCTATTGTTCAATATATCGGCCTTTCAAAGAAAGAAAAAAACATGCGAGAACGAATGCGAATAAATGCCAACTCGCACCAGATCCATAATTAAATTTTAAAATCGAATACCGGACATTTAATTGGCGATAAAACGACAATCCGAGTCTAGCAAAAAGAAATATAGAGTTCGAGAATAACAACTCAACGTGATCGTGTTCAATAAACTAAAAACACCTTCATTTAACAACAAAGACGAAATTGACGAAGAAATTGTATTTTTTTTTTTTTACAATCATCGTTAATTACCGTAAATTAAAAACCGTTGTTAAGTACAAAAAAATTTAAATTTTACATTTAAATGCGGTATGTCATATAATATACGGCACCTTACAAAAGAATCCCGAGGGTGAGTGCGAAAGCGAGGTTTTAACAGGCTTGTAATGAAAAGCCGAAGTGGATTACGGTCCACTCCTCTGGCATAGCACATCTCCAATCTTTTTATAAGCTCCAGAAAGTTTAAAATTGAGATAGGTACAATTGCGAACGTTTGTTCGACAAAAAGAGGATTTTATTCCAATGTGAAAGTATTTGTGGAAAACTTGCAAAGAGTTTATCAAGAATTTCTGTTATTTTATCTTCAATTTTTAAAAAAATCTTCAAAAAATTATATATATATATATATAATTGTATACCTATTGCCGAGTGCGGTAAACCCCTCGAAGTATCCCTTTAGGAAGAATACTCTCTTCGCCTTCGATCGATCGAAATCACGTAAATCAGTTTGCGAATTGAAATAAATGTGGAGAGATTGTTTGTCTATTTCTTCTTTGTTGCTTTCTTTCTATTGTTTTTATTTTTTTTATCACTTTCTTTTTACAAACGCGAGAAGCAAAGAACTAAACACGCTAAGAGCTACAAACGAGACGTCGTATCGATTCTCAATGCTGTCACTCCTTTGAACAGGACCGCACAAAAGGCGGAAGAATCAAAATGCTAAAGTGCTCCTTGCTTCGATCGATCGAGGCTGCCTTCGTCCGAAGAATAAGAAAATTTACGGTAAAATAAATGGTTTCTCTCGGAAAATAGAGGATAGAAAGCACTATAACACAAAATATAAATTCTATAATATGTTTACGCATCTTAATAAGAGCGTGCTTCGAATAATCTCACTTAGTTATATAAGTTATACAACGAATAGTTATGTACATCGAGTCCGTAATAAAATTCCAAATCGATTCTCGACCGAGTCTGCGATGGCTCCGAAAGAACGAGGCAATAAATTATATTTTATGGCTAGTCAAATATAATGAATAAAGATGTACGTCGCGCACACCGATTAATTTACTACCAACGAGTATTTCGAGTGTAGCTTTTCAACTCGGTCTTTGTATTTTTATGGAAATAACGGTTAAGTGTCATCGCATCACTAACGACGGTAATTATCGATCTACTCGCGCTATCTCACGCTGACTGAAAGAATAAAGAGCGACGTGAACCGAGGGAAGGCAAAACTTGCGCCCGTTTTGTGCCCTTTGTTAGGTCGGAGCAATCTGCAAAAAGCGCGATATCGGCGATGAAAGATTAATGCTCGCAATTATGAACTTGGGGGGCACTGTAAATTAAACAAAAAGCCGAACGTCGACGGGGCAGGTATCTGTTACGCCAAAAGTAATTTACAGAGTGCACAGGTTTGCCATTACTCGCCCATAGTTAGTTGCACGGTATTCGGCCGTAGTAACTATCATCGTAAACGCGATGCTTATGACAGTATCAACGCACGACATAGTGCTGCAGTTTGCACGAAGCGAAACGACGATAATTATCGGAAAAAGTTGGTATCGTCTGGATTTGGCGAAAAAAGGACGAGTAGTAATGAGCGTAACGTCGCAGCCATCCACGGTTGCTGAGAGGATATCGCGCGGTGGTGGTACCTAAAACCCACTTTCAGTTTAACGCGATTGTGCAAAATCAATTACCGCGGAGTTCGCGTAATATACGAGCGAAGTTTACCGCCGAAAGTGTCCTCCTCGCCTAACCTCGGCGACATCGGCCAAAGTTGTCGTGCCCGGCACGATCCCAAACCTCGATCCTCGGGACCTTAACTTACGAAATTATAGCTGCCCCGGTCACAGATTCTGGTGGACCGCCGCGAAACAGCCGTGGAAACGGTCACGGCGTCAGGCAACCGCGGTGGCGGCGACTGCGCGAATTCGCGTCGGGCCGCGTCTCTCTATCGTTAATGCTTGGCACACACCCGCAAATTCCCTTTATTGCAGCACTTGGCCGATACGCGCTACCAGACTACGGGAACAGGGAACACAAAACAAGAAAAACGATCCTGATAGTTCGCTCTAAACGAGGCGCGTAACCGAACTGCGTCGTCCCACCGATTTTAAGAGCCGATCTAAAAAGAATCGGTTTTAACGTCAATCCTGTCCTGTTTTCCAACCCGCTTAATCCTAAAAATTGGATAAACGGTAACACTGGCTACGCTACTCGCGCGGTTATCGAGAATATAATGGAGATCTTCTGGCGCTCTCGTGCCCATGCCCTCCGGATATCGCGGGACTCATGTAACGCGAATGTAAAAGCTCGAACAGGGAGATGAACGAAGCACAAAACGGCCGTAACGCCACCAACCGAGGGGATCGTCGGCAATCCATTTCGTAATTTAATTACGAAGCTGTTACAAATTTGCTTTCCCTTCGGCGGATTTTTTTTCGAAAGCCTGACCATATTGCGTGGATAGAAAGATCCCTTTTATTAATCAAGATTTGTACTTTCATGACAGCTAAATTTATAGAATTATAAAGACCGATACTTTGATGGAGAGAAAAAGTGATTTAATAAATTTGTTAAATGCTGCTTGTTATGACAATTTAATTTCATTAGCTTCACTATCCTTTGATTTTGAGGCAAAGTGAACCAATTGAAAACCTTTGCAAAATCAGATTTGATAAAACTTATTCATATTAAGATCAGAAAGAATTGTTTTATATAATTTATGCCAGTAATTCAGATATTTTTAAAATTTTAATGGGACACAGTGTTGTTGGAAGCATTGACAAATCGTAGCAAAGAGTAAAAGAGTGAGAAAACCATACAAAAAAAAGTTACTTTGGCGAATACATCCTTAGATACATCAAACTGTTCAACAAATGAGCTCAATAAACCCTGATATAAACAGACAAACAAACTCAATCGATGCAAACAGGAAAAAAATTCAGATAACTCAGTAAAACCTGTAGAACTTTGTCTAGAACATATTAAAAAAGACTGTCATCAGACAGAGTGCTAAAGGTAAAAAATATGAACACAGGGAAAGCCATACTAATAAATAATAAATTTTTATTTTTTTAAAACTATTGTCATATTAATTTTTAAACAATTGTGCTCTAATTTTTAATTTAAACTCGGTCTGAATAAATGTAGGTATGTGAAAATCATGAAAAACGCCCTTCAACGAGAAAGCCTGACAGTGAGCTCGATATTCGGATTAGGAATTGTGAGAGGAATTGTGGGACATAACGTCGAAAACGAATGTGGCCGATTTAAAGCGTCGTCTCGTCGACAGCGGGTGCCTGCCGTTTGCGTATGTGCCGTCTACCAACAGAGATAGTCTGTCTCGGGTAGATGTACATACCGGGATGTTGATCAGAGCCCAATTCTAGGACACGGGCGACCTATCGGCCGACGTCAGTTCCGTGCGTCGTATTAGGGTCTCGACGAGTCAATGGATCGAACGTTGGACCTTTCGGGGTAGATAAGGTCGTGTCGTGGCTTTCCTCCCGGGGGCGAGCCCGCCGCAAGAAATGCTCTCGCGATGACAGACACCCTCTAATCGAAGTAATTAATTCTGAACTGCATGATCAGGGTCTGACAACTACTTTCCAATTTCAATCAGCGGACTTCGCGAAACCATTATTATTTTTTGCTTACTATAACCCTTGCTATGAACTATCAAATTAGGTTTCTATAACGAAGCTCTTGTTTATTGCTATAATGTGGTTTACCATATCCTAAATTCTTTTTTATATATGTATATTACGTATATAGCAAAATATATATATAATAATAATATAAAAGACTGTAATTTGAATAGCTTGAATACAAATTTGAATAACATAATTAATGAGCAGACTTTAGGTTAATAGAAACTGTTTAAGAATGATAGTAATTACGTGTCACAATTCTTAAAACTTCTGTTGATATATGATATACATATATAAATTTGTGTTACAAATTGCTTTTCGAATATTAATTATTATTAAAATTGTAAATTAACTTTATTCGGACTTTTTAACTGTTTATTCATAGAACATAATTTTCGAGTGCTTTTCAAAAAAACATCTTTCAAAAATTGTCTCTTGGGAAATAGTTCCCCTTTAAGCTAATCGGAGTTCGAGGACGTGAGAGCCACTATGATTGATGCGGAATTAAATTGGCATTTGTTTTTACGAAAAAAAAGTATTCCCCGCCGATAGCTTTTGCGCGAGATGAGATAAAACGTCATTTCGCCGATTGATCTATTTTAATTGGTTTCACTGGTAATTAAATACACGTGATGATTGTTTGATGAGGATTTGCCCGACAGCTTGAAAGTCAATGGACGTAACCATGTAACGGGGATTAACACAATCGCTTTTATTTATTTCTGCTTCCGATTTATTTATTCTCCAATAATTTGTTGGATTATAATGTGCGGTATTATGAGTTTTAAGCCGTTTAGAACTCTGTTCATGTAGAATGGAAGCTGCGCTTTCTAGAATTGATAGGGCTTCCTTCGTAATCCGATACGCCAAATGCGTTTATACTCGATCAAAAGCCAGACACGCATATCGCACGGCAATATAACTACTCCATCAACGTCCCATTTACGGGCCTAACTGAAATTATTAACGCACGATAATCAGCAATTTGACCGATAGAAACTCTATAGGCAATTCATTTCGTATAGAGAGCTAATTACTCCAATCCTAAATAATATCTTGTTTTATATATATATATATATATATATATATAAAACATTATTTATATATAAAGCGTGAATCACAGCCGTGAAAATATGGCTGATATATATCAGACGGTATAATACCATTGTGTGTCGATATAAGAGAGAAAAGGTATTCGCATTGTCAGACGTGGCCAATAAATGGCAGGGCTTTGTCACCCGGTGCTGTGCCAAACTCGCGAAAAAGTTTTACGCGCGACAGGTGTTTCGTGACGTGTATTTCCACGCGAGCCATTTTACATAAAATGGTTTTCTTATCTTGATGCATGGTTATTTTGCATAAACGAAGAAAACTTATGCAAGGATTCTAAGCGATGCGCGGAAACACATCAACCGAGAAATCCGTACATATTTACAAAGCTGTTAATTCAAATTATAGCGTCAAAGGATTCCGTAAAATCACTCACTTCCGCGTCTATTCTGAATAATTAAAACTTGGAGATTTGAGCAGTAGAAGATCGAGCAACGAGTTTGAAATGCACCGTTTAAAGCAAACATAAATCTCTCATTATTTCAACGGCATTACTTTCAGCAAACGAGATGTTGGACAGTTTATGATTCCTAATTAAAGTGTACCGCTTAAATGAATCAAGTGTATTGCATATTGCACGAAGTCTACCTAACGTACACTTTGCACAATTTTCCATCAGGTGCTCGAACTAATTAAAACGAAGCGAAGCAACGTCGAAAAGATAAACTCCGGCGGGCTCTTACGGAACGATACACATAAAAACGCCATTTTGCCACAAAGTTATGTTCCTTCGCGATGTCGCGAAACGAAGAAGGAAGAAAAATACAGTGCATTATATACATCGCCGAGCACCAAACTTCACGAATAAGTGGAGCATGGATAAAAGCAAAGTTAGTAAGTGTATAATTAACAACTCCGTTAAGAGAGTTCAAACTCGAGAGTATTCAAAAGTGGAAGTAGCAAGGATATGGGAACATCAGCAGGCCAAGAGAGCGTGAGACATAAGCCCTTTTACAAGAATGAATTTAAATTCAAGCGATAAAACGCGCGCGATCAAACAAATGGCGTAAACTACCGATAATTAATGGTTGAAAGTGTTATGTACATTTAGAATTATAATTTTTAATAATTTCCATGTTAAAATTTTTAGATACCTAATTAATATCGAAATGGGTTTATGCAAAGCTTTCTATTTTACAAAAATATATAGAATGTAGCTAAAATTATTTTATATATAGTGAAATGTACTTAATTTCTATTGAAAATATGTAGATATACTTTTTCATATAAAATGAACATTTCTAGTGTAATAGCGTAATATGCGAGAAACAAATGGGCGGTTTCAATTATCGCTGAATAAATGTAATGTGGATAAAGTTTTGCGTGCAAGAAACACGAAAGGACGGAACCGAGCGAAAACGTAATTACCGCGTCGATAATATATATGCGCACAAGAACGGTATTTAAATTATTCACCGATTTAAGCGCGACAAGCAAAGCCGTTTGGATACGATCGGATTTTCAGATTACCAGACCGACTAAAGTTATATCCGCGTTTTCTCTATTAACAGAGGATAATAGCCGGCGCGCATTTTCGATATGTTTTCTAAACATTCGCGTAGCGGATCTGGATAATTGTAAACTCATGCCGCCTCCAAATTCATGTTGCAGTTTCGGATGTGAGCGTATAGGCTCAACGAATGAATAGATTTACGCAGCACCGCGCAAACACGCCGCAAATTGAAGAAAAACAGATCGATAGTAATCCAGTGTTAAATTTTGTACCCTTTTAACATGTTATGATAATATTACCTTAGGTGTACGTGCGTTTTGTGCCAAACAGTGCGAGCACTAACATAAGTGATATCCGACAGGTCCTCTTTAATCCAAAAGCGTCACAAAACCGCCGAGTGAATTTCCATACGTAGTTTCGATGGCGAGCGTAGTCCTTGACACATTTTATACACATATACAATGTACTATATATGAAGGGGTAAAAGTCATAGTGGTGTAAGTCAAATTTTTTTAAATTTTTTTTCGCGTGCATAGATGCAATCTATACAATATATAAATCCAACAGCAGATAGTGTGACTTTATTATACATACGCGTCACTGTACAATTTGCCTTTTGCCAATGTTAATTTATCTTTATCGTTATATATCTGTTTAGGATGGCAACCCTAACTGGTCCGCGCTTGCGGACCAGCAGAAAACAAAGGGGAAGGGGGGTAAGTCACAAAGTATGTTGGCATGTTAGTACTGGCGAATTTCGCAGCAGCAAGCGCATCACCACGAATTCGTCAAAGCGCTTCAACATCTATTGTTTATCCGCGCGTCCGACCGCGTGCGGCTTTTCTATCTTTCTGCGAAAACGACTGACATTGCGACGTTCTCTTTTCGAGAGAATACGACGTTCCGGGTCGAGAGTCGACCGGATTTCTCCTGTTATTTATTCGATGAGAGTTGGAGACGTTTCACCGAGTTTCGTGGTAATCCTAGCTGTATCGTGCCACGAAGATTCGGGAGGGCAGAATGAGGGTGGAACGAGGGTTAAAGTGCGGGAAAGGGACTCAGACCAACGAACGCTACGATACGGTGGTAACCGTACGATAAACATAATATATTTCCGACCGTGAGAGATACATACTGGAGAAATATGCTTACTGCGCGAAAACATACGAATTGTATAACATCGCCTCTTATGAAGGGGAAACGAATTTTTCCATTTGCAGTTCCATCCAGTAAAATTTCTCTCTTAAAAATCAACGTATCTTCTTTCATGTATGTAATGTAAAATAAAAACATATGTATCAAAAATTAAAATTTATAACTTATAAGTACATATCCACAAACGCAGTATGCATATAAATAATTTAATTTAATAAAAATTTTAATAAGAGAATTTTAATAAACCGGAATAAAAAAAAACTGTAATTTACAAAATACCAGTACTTTTGTTAGCTAGAAAACCGAAACCGTAACCAAACCGATATTTTCGTCCGGTCTGGGTCCCTGATTTGTAGATTGTAACCCCGAAGGGAACAATAAATTCATATCTATCTAGTAATTGGCTGTTATAAAAACGTAACGAACGTTAAAAACCTAACGATTAACTTAACGAGATTCTTTCTTGTAAAATGTTGGATTTAGAAGATTCCACAAATGATCGTACGATGCTAGGTAACCAGGCAACCACGCTTCTCTTTTAATCCGGTCTGAAAACGTGCGAAAGTGAAGGCGTGAAGGTAGAGCGGACGAATAGAGCGCGGATGGCAAGGTTTAAAGTAAATGCCGAAAGTGCGAGGTCGCGCTGGTAACGTGGAAACGCTCATACTAGATGGAAAAAGGCATTACTCGGGAGCGGGAAAGTATGCGGTTGGCGGGTGAGGACGCGTTGCTTTATTAAATATGGACGCTCACGACCCGTGCAGGTTACCCTGGGCTCTTCGCACGTGTGCGTCCGCCCGCCCGTATACATATATGTGCGTGTTCATGTACGCGAGGAAGAGTAGCGAGGGTGAAACGTGACGGAACGTATCCTTCCTTCCTTCCGAATCCCGTAATTCGCACGGTGGAGAAATTTGTACGTTGCCTCCCACGGTTTTATCGTGTTTCTTACACGGCCACTCATCTCCGTAAGTGCTCGACGATGGTGGCTCGAGGGATGACGGGGACGAGGACGTCCGGAACGGGTCGATGATAAAGCTACCGTCTCTCTTGCTCCTCCCATGCCGTCCCTTCGATTCTTGCCGAAGCCCGCGATAGTTTCGAAAGAACCGCTTTCCGAGTAACCGCTCGAGTAACTACAGCAAAATCACTTTACAACGTGAACTCTCCGTCGAACCTTAAAATTAAATTTGTCATACCTGATTTTCGTTATATCGAATTTTCTGACTATATTGTTACGGACGGTGACCGGGAATTCAATTGAATCTCGTAACAAGAAGAATTTTACCCTCCCGAATTTTAGTCCCCCGTTTCTCAAGCTTCCGATACGCTCGTGTACATGTAGCACGCGAGTATTGGTTCTTGACGAAGAAAACCGTTGTATCGTTAGGCGGACGTTTCGAGATCTTTTTGTATTCCTTCATTACGCGAATTGCCTTCGGGCATTCCAAGAACGCAGGATGCTCATTCTTTTGCGAATCTATTCTAAACAATCGTTCAAGAATTCGAAAGCGGAGCGCACGGAACGCGCGTGCTGATTGCACGATGCGATCACGGCTTGCGAGCTGGGAAATGGAGCGCTGTAAATTGTGTGTGAACAGCAATTCAGGTCTAAAATGCCGGAAATGCAGTCGATTTATTTGTGAAAAATACGTGCACATCGCTGCAGTCTAACCTGCTTGCTTGCTAACACTATATCTGGGCAAAAATATTTTTTGTTAAAATATAACGTTAATACAACGGTGTACAACAATTTTAATTAAATTAATTTCCTTGATTATGTATAATTGTGTACTTGGCGTTCAATAAAATTCAATAAAATAAGAGAAACTAAAATTTGCAATTAAGTCTTTACAAAGATCCACAAAACTTTACTGTACCGTAAACAGAAGCCATGATGAACTTCTCAAGTTTGATAGTGTGTGTAAGTCGAAATTAACTTTTGTTCCTTACACTTGAAGTAAAAGTATCCCGAGGGGTCTACCGCACTTCAAAAAGTGCAAAATGTACACCTATTGCCGAAAACAGCAATAAATTCCACATTTCTCGCCTTTAAATCATTTAATTCCCAGCTTTGCTCTTCCGTTATAAAGATCATGTCCAATGTCAGCGTGAGAGGGAAAAAAAAGAATCAGATAGCCACATTTCACGTCAAATGCGCGACGAGAATGCGAATATTCGTAACTGTAAATCCATTTTGCCACCTCTCTCCCGAGGGACGCGATACCCGCGTCGTGGCACGATCGATCAGAATTAAAATTCGCGTCCAGTCGCCTTTCTCGACTATCGCCCTAATGCTTCTCGCCCTCCGAGTAATTGGCGTTCTCTAATGTCCTGTCGAGGTCACTTATGTAAGTAACGCGTGACCCCATTTCTGTCGTTCCAGAGATGTGAGGAATGATCACGTGGATGATGGTCGGGCTGCTTCTGGCTGCGGAAACTTGCGGCAGAAACGTCCTCTCCGGAAACGGAAACGGAAACGGAAAGGAGGAGACGAAGCGGCGGGAGGATCTGAAGAACGTCAGCGCGGACGAGGAAGACATCTATCGTGGGTATCGGCGCTGGACCGTCGAAAAATGAACAGAATCGTTCACTAGAAAATAGATAGAAAGCTAGTACAAAGAGAATAGTACGAGAAGGAAAGAGAGAGACAGAAGTCAAACGAAATCCATGATTTACTCGGCCAACTCGAGTTTATCCCAACTCGCCGATCCTGCAATCGAACGCCACTAATCTCCGAACTACCGCTTATCCTTTCTACCAACTCTCTCTTCGCACATGTATCGCAACCTTTCCTGTCAATGACACCTCCCTACTCATCGTGTACAACGCGTATTCGCCATCACGAAAGCTCTTCCTCTCGCTACAGTAAAATCATCGCCGTAACTTCACATTAACGAATTTAGCTTCTGCCATAAGACGCATTGTTCCAGAATACCATTCCAGCAAAGTCATCGCAAAGTCCTTTTCTGGCAGAGTCGACTGTTTAAACTTAGTGGTTTGGCTTGTTGTTAACTTTTGAACGTTTAGATCTAGAATAAACTCGTTTAATTCTTGACTGTATGTTTCCTTTAATTTTCTTTCTCCCCAAATAGAATTTCCGTATCTCTACGGCAGAACAGTACAATTAAAAGTTAACGCTCGCGTCTTCGCCCCGTCCCATCTCGATTGTCCCAGTAACTTACTCAGCTCAACGCTCTTTCTGTTGCAGGTCTAACGTGCTACACTTGCGTCAACGTCAGCGATAACCAGGTATCGACGACTCCATTAAACGTCCCCTTAAGAGTCCCGTAATGACTCTATCGTGCCTGGTCCAACCGCAATTTTGTAGAACTCTGTAGATCGTTCCGCTATCGATTTCGGTTTATTCTAAACTACCCTTATTGCATTTTGCTTCATTCCTTTTACAGTAACAGTCTTATCTCCAATTCCCTTTAGTTTTTGGTCTTTTTGTTTACAGAAATGTGCAGCAGTTTACCGTATCATCCATTAATTTGCAAATTTTCGCAGAATATCTTTGTATTTATTCTTTACATTTATGGAATGTCACGAAAATAAAATTCTCGTACTTTGTGTTTTTTCTTCAGATTTCTCATATATCAAGAAATATGTGATCGATATTGGCAATATAAAGATTTTTATATAAAGCTCTCTCATAGTGAATGCTGCTATTTCTATTCTTGCAGATGTGCAACGAATGGGCGATAGACACACCGTGTCCGGTGGGCGGCCGTGATTTTTGTCGATCGCTGCACATTCTGGACAGTCGGGGGAACAGTGTCTTGGTAAGTAATATCTTTTTTCATTTATTCCGCTTATAAAACTTTATCCCTTTCTAGGAGAGGGATAAAGTGCATAAATTTTGAGTATATTATCGAGTAGTTTACATATATTATACATATACAGTAGGAATAAAAAATAAGTAGTCAGTACTAAAATGTTATAAATTAAAAATTTATTTAATGAAGTAACACTATGATAGTAATGTAACGCATATATTTGAAAAATAAAATAAAAGATAAATAATATACTTTATACTAACAAAAAAAATTGCATTTTATCTTAGTGCGGTTTGATTATATAATTTGATCACTTTTCATAAATAAGTAGTCATGTGACGAAACATTAGTTGATTTTATGCCACAGCGTTTAGAGGTTGTGATAAAAGCAAAGGGAGGTCCAACACACTACTAACTATAAATTATTTGTTGTATAATTTTTGAAAGTTGTTTCGTCACATGACCACTTATTTATGAAAAGTGATCAAATTATATAATCAAACTGCAATAAGATACAATGCAATTTTTTTTGTTAATATGAAGTACATTATTTATCTATTTTATGTTATTTTTGAAACATATGCGTTACATTACTACCATTGTGTTACTTTATTAAATGAATTTTTAATTCATAACATTTTAGTACTGATTACTTATTTTTTATTCCTATTGTATGTATAAATATAAAAAATATCTATATTTTCATATATATATTATTCTTATCAAGAACTAAGGGGTAAATACCTCTCGCCCTTAACTCGACGTATATTATGCTTAAGGTAGTTCTCCGGTCCTTGTACTAGAGAAAATCGATTTTCTATAGATTTTCTTGAAACTGTGAATATACGTTAATTTAGATGTGCTTTATGCGTGGTATAAACTTCAGTACCTCTTGCGGTATAAAAATCGAGATACTGAGCCTCCAAAGTTTCAATTTTTACCAAAATTTAGTAAAAGTTGAAACTTTGAGGCTCAGTATCTTGATTTTTTATACGGCAAGAGGTACTGAAGTTTATACCACGCATAAAGCACACCTAAATTAACGTATATTCACAGATTCAAAAAAATCTATAGAAAATCGATTTTCTCTAGTACAAGGACCGGAGAACTACCTTAAACTGAATATCGCAGAAACTATCAAATACATGAAAATTGTTTTATATAAAATTATATGTTAAAAGATTTTTTATGTATAGCATATTTTTTAATACTTATTGTTAGAATTGTTTGTAAATTCCATTGCACCATACAAAAAAATTGTTTAATACATATTTTTTAATGTATATAATGTATAAAACATTTTGCTATTCACAATATACCTTGCAATTAGTGAATATCGGAAAGTGTCAGTTGCGAATGCTGTCTTGTCAGAGAGACAATCGTACTTTCGAAACAAAACGAGATCGTAAAAAAAACATTAGGGGAAAAAACACGAAGAGACAATAACAAATCGACTCTCGCTATCGAAGTAAATTTCATTATCGCCCACCCATAGTACACGCACGGTCAAATAAAATCAATTAAAGGTTATCGTATGTGGCTAATTGACTTACATTAGGGGGATAATCGATTTTCTGGCTATTAATGAATGAAGTTACGAGAACGGATTCGAGCCTGGACGTCGAGATGGATAGCCCTCTCGAGCTTAAGCGCTTCTCCAGTCCAGTCGATGTACCAGCGGATGAACTTTGATGGAACTTTCCACGCTCCGACGCTTGACGACGATAATGCGCGATAATCTAATATCGCGCATTACCGACGACAAAACTAACTATCTAGTTAATAAGTTATTTCCAACTTTCCAATTAAAAATTAATATTATGAGAGCACTAACAATATAAATAAAAAACTTTTATGTTGTTAACTACTTCAAAAATTTGTGCGTTATATTTTTCACGATGCAGACTGGGTTGGTCACTGCTTCCGATCGCAAAGTCGAAAAATTTCAATATCTTAAGAATCTTTGTCGTCACGTTCATTCACGCGTTATCTCCGCTTCCTTCCGTTCCAGGTAAGCAAGAGTTGCGCCAGCAGCGAGGAATGCGGGCCAGCGTCGGTCGGTTGCATTCCCGTGGACACGCAGCAGGTGCGAAATAGCGAATTTTGTCGTGTACCCGGAGGGAGGTTTCTCGAACAATTCAAACGAGGCAAAATACAAAAAACCAAAGAAACAAAAAAACGCAAAACAATAGAAACATAAGAGAAATACCGACGAAACCGGGTGAAATAAATTCGGTTATTTCGTTTCAGATTTGCATAAGTTGCTGCGACCTGAGCTACTGCAATATCGAGTCGCCCACCAATGCCACCAATGCGATCTATTCTCGCAAACGACGCGCCAAGTCGAAATCGAAGCGCAAGCTTCGGCCCGGCAGAAACGGGGTCGATGCGGCGACGCAACTCTACGGATCCAGCTTGCTCTGGCTTCCCGCCTCGCTCTTCTATGCATATCATTGCTAAGAAAGCAGTAACACTAATTGCGCATACGAAGCGGACAGCGCGGAAATCGCACGCGGATCGCACGCCGCGGTATCGTCGCGCCAAACAGCGTGATTCGCCGATTTCTCTTGATCGAACGTTCTTTTCTGTGATCTTTTTTTCTTCTGTAGTATCATACTCGCCTAAATAATCGACGCCGCCGTCTAATTCCGACCAAGCTTTCTGATGAACTTTCGCGGAATCACGGGAAAACTATTCTATGCACTGAAAAGAAAAAAAATTTAGATCCAAGAAAATATTTATTTAGATGCTGCCAATAACTTATTTACTTAATATATTTAATAAACATATTTATTTAGATGTTGCCAATAACTTATTTACTTAATATAATACATATTTATTTACTTAATTTAAGTAAAAATATCTAATTCTAAATAAATATGTATTATATTAAGTAAATAAGTTATTAGCAACATCTAAATAAATATTTTCTTAGATCTAATTTTTTTTCCAGTGTGTTCTCCGATTTTTCACGCTCGCCGGGCTAACCTCGGTGACGATTATCGTCCAATTATTTGGGAAGAAAACGCTATTCTTCTATTTTTCGTACTCTCGTTTGACATCTTTGTCACCATTATCTTTAATAGAAATCGCAAATTTTTGACATACGTCGTATACGTCGATTAAACTTGTGCTACGAGCACGTCAGAGAAACGAGATGTTCGTTTCGGGAATAAAGCGTCCGTAAGGAATTGTTTGGGAGTAGTTCCAGAAGGGATTCAGAGGAACGAGATCCGTAGAAAGAGCGGTCGAAAAACTTGGCGCCTTTCCGCGCTGTCCAAAAACGTTATTAATTGGGGACTCCGAACTAATCGGGTCCCTCGTGATGGCAAAAGGAATTGTTTTCTCGTCGTAGTATCGGTAGTTGCTATGCCTCGAAATAGAAGGAACTTAAGGTACAAAGAGTATGCGAAAGAAACTTAAAGAAAATCGATAGATCCGAATTCGTTTCCGGCAAGACGACAATGTAGACACTATGCAATAAAGTCGACTACTAATCACACGAACATGTATTTGATCACGACGATCTATATCCTCCTTACTTATAAAAAACGCTCTTTCACAAAATCAAAAACTAAATAAACTATATAATTAAAAGTAATTAATTTAGAGAGTATAATAATAAAATATAAATGGTATATCAAGATATGAATATTCACCGAACGTAGCTCTGCCGCAACAACTCCCACCATCAGCTGTTCCATCAGTGTTAATTTCTGTTTGAACCGTTTTAGCCTCAAGTCCATCAAGTCACATGGATATGAGTGGAAATCGCATTTAATTGAAATCGCGCAGCACTGACGAACCCTTTCGTATCGGCGTATCATCTTCGATATGTTCGAGGTTGGTGAACTGTAATAATATCCTGTATATTAGTAATTATTCGGAGACTATACATATCTGTTTGAATAAAACCAACAAAATTATCTCTTTACTTTTACACATAATTTTCTACATCATACAAATATTTTAATATTGTGTTACTTATAATGAATTATGCATAAACTATATTACGTAAAAATTAATAATTATATATTATTAATAAAAAATGCGCGCGCGCATGATCAATACAGCAAGCATTATACAAACATTACCCCCATTGACATCGCTGACCTCGACACAAACCGGAATTGAACTATATCATTATCCGACCGAGAAAATGCGGTTAATTATGCGCGTGCCAATTAACACGCCATAACGATCGCCCGTTATTACACCGTTGTTCATTTTCGACTAATAACGTTGGACGGTTTGATTTTGGATCGATATAACTGAATTTCACAAATTTACTCGAATGTCGCAGGGTAACGGCTAATTAGCGTTACTACTCACCTTAATTGATTCGCCATGGCGGATTGGTCGTTTATCCACTCACTGTTATCCGGCATGCCTCGCAAGGGTGAATTATGCGGGAACACTGCAAATCGCAATGAGAATGCGTTACTTCCGAAAAACCAATTTGCACGCAAAATATATTTTTATAGTGTAAACAGCGTGAAAAAATTTTGCGGTGACCGTTTTCCGCGAAATCGCGCGATACGATATGTATGTATAGATTGGAACTTTATGGCAAGTTCACTTAGCATGAAATCTTGAGTAAATAAAAAGTCATAAACATATAAAGTTGATTAATATTATTTATCTCAGTGGCAAATTTTTCATTCAGGCGCAGTAAATATCTATCGGTTATATGCATTTTTATTCTAATTAATTTAAAATCTAATTAAAATTGAAATATAATATGTGATAGACGTTGCAATTATTGCATTAACTGCATAGTATTATTACTAATTATTATCAAACATTTAAATTAATTCATGCATCCTCTTATAAATGTTACAAGTCTATATAATTACAACTTTTACTATTACAACTCTGACTATTTTGTATTTCTAATCTATAGAACAATTAAACAGTGATCGTGGCTAATACGGAATATCTCGATCACTTCCAATTACCTCTGTGCATTTCGATTAATTCATGCATATATAGACGTAACAACCACAGCATTAGCTGTTGACTATACACATATATTGTATTAACACGTATTATTAAGATTACCAATTACTACTGCATCTGTGAATTAATTCATGCATGTAATGTTATAGAAATAATGACTGCAACATTAATTGCACGACTGCATACGTAGTATGTATGTATGTATCAGCACTACACAATATTAAAGTTATCAATCACTACTGCGTCTCTCAATTAATTCATGCATGTAATATCACAGAGTAACGATTGCAACATTAACTGCTTTTTGCATTGACCTACAAAAAATACATACAGAATATCACGATCATTATTAATTATTACTGTGGTAGGTATTGCGAATTAACTTGTGCATATATTATTTATTAAACATAATGACTATGGTTATTTCGTTCAGCTACAGTTATTTCGTACTTTTAGTGACAGAACAATTAAACAGTGATCGTGGCTAACGCGGAATATTGCAAATCACTGCCAATTACTACCGCGTATCTCGATTAATATATGCACATATAATTTTATAAACGTGATGCTCACGTACTAATTAGAGCTGTTAACTACATACATGCTGTATATTAAATCTTCATATCAATTTCTAGCACACGTTTCGATTGACTGATGCACATAGTTTTATAAAAACATTATACTAATTCGCGTTTCTAATCAAATCAATTAAGCAGTGATCGCAATAAACTGGAATATCGCGCTCACTGCCAATTATTACACATTTCGATTAACTCATTCACATAATTAATCTGTAAAGAGTTGATGACTAAACCCTACGATTGCACGAAAGTCATTTAATGGAACTGTCACATATTATCGATGTAATATTTATGCATACGATTTTTATCCGGTAGATTTATTCGGCGAGTCCAAGGGGGTCTGTCCACATACGAGTTTGGGTCGCAAGTCCAGCTCGGCGAGCTTGATTCGCGAGCCGGACTCGAACACGTTTTTCCACCACACACGAAAGGAAAATGTGCGAACTTGGGTCGTCTGACCCAAGCCGAATCCGGCTCGTGACAGTCGTGACATCCCACCCACGAACGGAGTAGAAACCGAGCCGAGCCGGACTTGCGAGCCAATGCTCGTACACGTGGATAGACCTGCTCCTAAGGCCTCGGTTTCGTAGAAGCCCAAATATCCTCTGAATTACCTTAATAAGTCGCCACGACGCGATCAGCCGTTTCCACTCGCTGTATTCAACGCACTTTGCTGGCATGCCGTGATCCGTGATCATCGCGTAATCGATCTTGCTCCGATCGCCTTGTGATAGAAAGAGATGGCAATATGGCGTAGCCGACGAGAATCAGGAGCGAACGAACGACGGACTTGCGATCGCGAAAACGCGGTTGATCAAGATCGCCCGAGCCGGCGTACACGTCACAATGACGCCCGGCGTCGTGCGCAACGCTCTCGATGCCGATTAGCACGCGAGATGCATTTTCGCCGAGCAAAAATCGCGAATAATGCGATATTTACTACCTCACATTTCACAACGACTTGTCCCGGCGCGAACCTCGCGAAGTATGAAGTATGACGCGCATGCGCAAGCAGCGCAATAAGTCGCTACTCGCGTTCGGCGTACGTCGTAACCGACGCGCGATATGGCGGACACTACATTACCAACCATTAACAACTATTACAGGATTCGAAAGCTGACAATTTCAATACGATCGATATTCACTAAATTGCATTTTAATCAGATAAATAAAGATTAGATATGAGATATTCCTTCATGATCAATACAACTTTTGGGAAATAATACGTGAATCTGACAGTTTTTCTTACGAGAAGAGTGAAAGGCAGAGAGCACAATAAATCTTCATGTTCCTTCACATGCAAAATATGTTAACTATAATTCTTAAATGCTTTTGATCGAAAGTCAGATAACTAACTTTATATACGAGGGTTCAGACAGAGAGAAGCCTGAGATCGAGGCCATCCCGGTCTTTTTCATGGGACCGTCGAAAACCCCTGTACACTAGCGCCAGTATACATCCATTTTCATAATTGGTACTATGTAGCCACATTTATTTTCGCCGATATTTCATACCGATAAAACATCAATTTGGTGCGCGTCTCAATCAAAAATAGATGGATAGGCTACAAAAAATTAGGGTGAAATCGATGCTTTGTTGAAATAAATTTTAGTAATTAATAACCATTATCACGTTTTCAATAAAATAAATTACATAACAAAATCAAAATATTTTTTACCCTTTTAACTCATTACATATTTATATATTACTTTCTTGCATCGATTTATATAATATTTAATCTTGGAAAAATAAATGAAAAGGAATAGTTGGGTATAAATACACATATCCTAACTAATTCAAAATTTTTCCCTATCTATTGATATGGATATTTTTTTATTTTTGTAACACTTAACACAACTTATTTATTTTTATCTTTTTGTTCAAGAAGAATAATATATAAAAATAATTTTATTAAAAAATCTGAATAAAAATGTTACATTTTTGAAATAATTACTTTATTTGCAATAGTATTATTTTACTTTTTGTTTCTTTGTATTTCTCTCTCTATTTATTATTCTAATTGTGAGTTATAGAATTGATCTACGCGTAAAAGTACCATAGCATATAGGTGTAACTGTGCACTTGATAAAAAATTACATGTCTGATTGATTTTCATTTTCAATAATAAAAACGAAGATTTGGAGCGTTGCAATTATACTGTGAAAGAAAAAATTAAAAAAGTTCTGTGCTGTTTTTTACATATGTGGAAACAAAATTTCGAAAATTTAATTTATTAGGAGTATAACTAGTTCCTGCCATTTTTCCGCAAAATAAAATTCTAATTCAATAAAATATGTCGTTATATATTTTATTTAAAATTTAACATTTATTTAAAAATTATTTATATAGATTATTTAAATTGAACGCGGCGCGGTTCGTCAACATAATTCAATAAACGGTCGATAATTAATGAGCTCTTTGCGAGCTCGGTGCGTGCGAAATGTGCGAGTATTTCCTCAAGCACAATCGCATAATAATCAATAAACAAATAATATTACCAAGATTAAATATCTGCCCTAATCAGTTTTAGCCCATCCATTTTAAGGCAACGGATCTACGAAATGTAATAATTTCATATTATAAATTATTGTAATTCGACATGTATCGAGATATATTTTTGCTCTATATTTGATTTATTCGTAGATTCGCTACCTCAATAAAAAAGTTTCTCACTGACTCACCGATCCGATGCGCAACAGCGAAATTATATCTGCCACCTAGCTACGTTGATTCTGTAACAAACAAATACAAAATTCATATTAAAACAGTGTTCAAAAAATCTAATGTTTTAAAACATAATTCTCATGCGCATTGAAAGTTTTGTCATTATTCAATTAAATATTTATTTAAAATATTTATACATTTTCTGAAAACAGTCTTTACAAAAATCAATTTTTATAAAATATTAAATTACTACTTTTCTTCTATTATTTCTAAATCACGGCAATGAAACGACTCGAGAATAAACAAAAAAACATTATTTTTATACAAAATAAAAAACAATATTTACCGCAAAGTTGTTCCGCTGGTGCCCGATGCCTCTCCCAGGCCTTCTCTTCCTCTCAAGCTATCCTCTCGGGTTGTCAGCTCTCTCGATGCGACACTTTCTGCGTCGTTTTCTTCTGAAGCATATAAAATATAAATATATGATTTAATATTAAATAATTGTTACGCATATCAAACTTCTTATTTATCATTTAATTAAATATTTATTTAAATAATTATACATTTTCCAAAAAAGATATTTACAAGGCTAAACTTTTATAAAATTTTAAATCATGATAAAATTGACCTCTCGGAAATGAAAGGGAAGGGAGTACGTCATCAATATGGCGGAGGCGCTTCGTTTCCGCGCGGCAACTTCACGCGTCAAAAGCGCCGCGGCGTCGCTACGCGTTCCGTAGCCAACTTAAGTTCGCGATCATGATTTTTCCGAACTTTGAGAAATCAAATATTTACTAACTCGCTTATTACTCCAATTGTTCTTTTGCATTCTAGCGAATAGCGTATTAATATTATTGGCAAATATCCGCGATATTTGCGGCACGACACTCGAAAATACGATCGTCACTTTCGCGATTGCTCGTGCGACGCACCTTCGGCCGGACAAGTATCGCGGAATACGTATTTTTAAGAAATATCAATACCCGAGCGCTAAATCTATGTTACGCGATAGATACCGCAGTGAATATAATGCATGCAAGATTAATATGTGTTATACTTACCAATTAAATGAGTCGCGACGTCGCTCGTTCCGGAGCCGATCCGTTCCGTGTCAGCCGCCTTCTGGAAATGGACATGGAAGGAGAAGGTTATACGTCATCAATATGGCGGAGGCGCTTCCCGCGTTTCCGCGCGCCGCGCGGCAACTTCAAAAGCGCCGCGGCGTCACTACACGTCTCGTTTTTACTTTCGCGTTTATGCATTTTTCTCATTTTAACAATAAATGCCATACGCTTGCCTCACACAGCAGTCAATTTTTCCTTTATGATCCTGATATGAATTAAACATATAGATATTATATATAGATACTTATTTATTATTTTATATATTTATATTATATGTTAAATATCTAATATGCAATTTCGAAAATGGATGTACTGGCGGTAGGTGCGAAAAAGGCCGAAATTGGCCTTTCTCAGGGTCTCAGGGTATATACAGACAGAAAGAATAAGAATTCTTCTCTCTGATACAGATAACGCCCAACACATGTGCAATGCGTCTCAGCGACACAGTGTCTGCTGTCTGCTAATACGTGCATCATCGCGCGTGCGTAAATCGTGGAAATGGTCCCTCCATCTGGCTATATTTTCCAGCAGCGTCACTGTACGCAGTGTACGCGCGAGTCGCGACGAAAATCTATATTAAAATGGAGGAGAAGAGTCAGGCCGCGGAGCGAGAAACCAAGAAGGATGAGGCCCACGAGAAGGATGCACGGAACAAGAGGTACGCCACGGACGAACGCCTCGTTCCGCTCGGGACTCGCGACTCCGTTTGCGGCGCGATCGTAACGAAGCTCGCCTCGCATTTCGCCGCCCCATCTTAACCTATATTCGTTTTACGAATTATTGAATCGTGCCACGTAATTCTCAGCGAATATTTCCAGACGATTTTCCGATCGCGATTCACGACAAAACGCGGTCGTCCCGAGTTGATTATGATTTGGATTCAGTTCGGAGCGATCTCTCCGCATCTCGCTGCTCGCTCCCGTCAGTGGCTTGTAATCATCATTCTGATGTAATTTGTCGACAGATATCTAATCAATACAACAGAGAGCCGTAGCCTTGCGCTTTTTAATTGTCGCTTCTTTTGTACACGTGCAAATAAACGAATTTTATGTATTTTCCTCTGTTTTATACACATATCTTTCATTGCTTATTATATATGTAGGTTTTGATATATTGATTATATACAATTAATTGAATTTTGAATGTCTAATGTTATTAAACGTATTTTTTAACTATGAAAGTTATTTGCTTTGCATTAAGAAACTTGTTATTTTATCACAGCTCCAAGAAGAGAGAAGCTCGGAAAAAAAAGAAAGAGGCGGCACACGCAGCTAGTGAAAATCATAACAACAATAAAGAAGAACAGGAGATGCCTAGCGCGTGCAATATCTCTATAAAAGATATCCAGATGGCAATGGAGGTCTTTAATATGCAACAGAAACCTGCCAAAACTCAGGAGGAAGCGATGCAAAAGCCTTATCAATTTTGGAGTACGCAGCCTGTACCAAAAATGGGTAAACTATCAAGGCATATAGAAAATTTTACGTTATTGTTATTTTTTCTCTAAACTCATGTTACTGGTTTCCAGATGAGAAAATTGTACGTAACGAGCCAATCGAACCCGATAAGACATCTATTAGGGCGGAGCCGTATTCGCTACCTGCAGATTTTCAGTGGGATACTTTGAACTTAGATGATCCTCTGGTCTTATCGGAACTGTACACATTACTCTCAGAGAACTACGTCGAAGACGATGACGCAATGTTCAGATTTGATTATCCTCCTAACTTTTTGAAATGGGCGCTGCAACCTCCTGGCTGGTGCAAAGAATGGCATTGTGGGGTGCGAGTAAGCAAGAGCGGACGTCTAGTCGGTTTTATTTCTGCTATTCCAGCTACTCTACGTGTCTACAGTCAGTAAGTATCTTGCACAAAGTGTGCTTGCGTACGTGCTCCATTTCGTAATATGTTTTAAAAATATTTTCAGCTCTCAAAAGATGGTGGAAATCAATTTTCTGTGCGTGCATAAGAAGCTAAGATCAAAGAGAGTAGCACCTGTATTGATACGCGAAATTACGAGGAGAGTAAATCTGAAGGGTATCTTTCAAGCTGTGTACACTGCCGGAGTCGTTTTACCAAAACCTATCGCGACATGCAGGTCAATATAGAAAAATATATCTATTGCGAGAATCTATTGCGCTTGATTAACTGTAAATTAATCGATATGTACGTATTAGGTACTGGCATCGATCATTAAATCCAAAGAAATTAATTGACATCAAGTTCTCTCATCTTACTCGCAACATGACGATGCAGAGGACTTTAAAGCTATATAAACTGCCAGAGACAACAAAAGTACCAGGTTTCAGAAAGCTGGTTTACACGGATATACCACAAGCGCATAAGATATTGACGGAAGTAAGTGTAAACAGAACTTTTTGACACATTTGATCATTTTAACATCCATCTTCTATATATTCATATTTGTCTTACAGTATCTAGAGAAGTTTGATCTCGCTCCGGTATTCTCAGTCGAAGAGTTTGAACATTGGTTTCTGCCGCAAACTGGCATTATTAATAGCTTCGTTGTGGAGAAGGAAGGGAAAATCACCGATATGGTGAGTTATTATACATTGCCGAGCTCCATTATGCATCATCAGACACACAAAACCCTCAAGGCCGCGTATAGTTTCTACAATGTATCCACCACAACTCCGTGGCTCGAACTAATGATGGATGCCTTAATATCAGCGCGTGACGTAAGTTTTTATTTCCTATATGTACAGCCTTCTCGAACAAGAACCGAATGTGACACAGAATGGTCTTTATTTGTAGTTGGGTTTTGATGTGTTTAATGCCTTGGATCTCATGGACAACAAGGAGTTTTTAGAGCCCCTCAAATTCGGGATTGGCGATGGCAATCTTCAATATTATCTATACAATTGGCGTTGTCCCAGTATGACACCCGGCAAAATCGGTCTTGTGCTTCAGTAGACTTCTAGCTCAGAGAATCGCTGTATAAAAAAAAGAAAGAAGATCTTTTGCATGTATGATCTCGCAAGAGATTGAGAAATAGCGATTAAGTATGAGCAAACAGGGGACATATAGCAACGCAATAAAGTCAGCGTTGTTAGATGGAGATAAGGGCAACCGTAATCTTTCTTACCAATAGGACTACGTAAACATATTTATAGCGGTCGAAAGGATTCTGAGTTTTCTTGAAGGATCGGCAACCGATCCTACGAGATGGATAATTCAGAATGGATAATCCCTCGAAAATCGCTCTTGTTTTTGTCATTGGCGCCTCTGAAGATTCTAGATTGGATTATACACGATCGGGATAAATTGTGCATTGTACAGCGCACGTGTATATACGTATCTGCGTAACTCGAACAAATGTAGATAAGCATTATGCATAATTAATAGCAATTATACGGGAAGCCATTCCGTAATCATCTGAGGATTTTCGATTTTCAATCATGTAAGCCTTTAGACGCCAGATAACTCTTTATCCGTTTTTCCTTTACACCTTTTCGGCTAATTAGACGACAACGTATGCCGGAGTGTGAGTGACAGACAAGTTAAAAATAAAATGACATTTATTGAAAATGATGAATATTGATGAATTTTTAATGTCTTATCTTGTCCCGATTACGTTCACGCATCCATATCCATAAAAAATTGGTTATATGTATTCAGGATTTTTCACGCTGTTAATTTTATTATTAGCAACCTATGGGAGCTTTCCAGCAAGCGACACAAGTCGACACAGGTATCGTTTTGTCTTTGTTACTCACATTGCCAAAAAAGAAAGATAGAACGACGTTTGTGTCGGCTTGTGTCACTTGCTGGAAAGCTCCCTATATATAGCGGCTGTAGAACTCACTTCAGAGTTATATAACCCAGGATTCTTTTTCCTAGTCTCGATTAGATATGTGAGACATGAAACACACATGTAAAAAAAACCAGTTTCGAGCAATATCAAAAAGAAAAACACCCATTTGATTGCAGGTATCAAATATATGTACTTCTTTAACCTCGTTTTAAGAAATTAATAGTTCTGATAAAAAGAACAGGGAATATATACTATCTGTACATTGTATACATACATATATGTATATAAATGTATGTATGTATGTATATAAGTTCTTTTTCCTCAGAAAATTACACCAGTCGATCCCAATAAAAGAATAAAGTTTTATCTCGCGAAGTTACATTCGTAGAATAATTACGTCACACGTTATAAATTTTCTGTTTTTAGTAGAAAAATAGCTATAGTAGAATAATCGATAAAAGATTTATTTTTACATTTTATATGTCTCAAGACACAAAGATTGCGCAACAGTATCCTTTTTATTATATTATCGTGAGCATCGTGAGTAAACCATCGTGTTACAGCCTAACTCACGGCCGGCGCGCAAGGTCTTTCTGAAGATAAGAGAGAAAACCTAGTGATGTACCCGTAGCGATTAACCGGTTAAAATTTACATTTCGCTTTTAGATAGGAAGGCGACGTCCGAATAATGACGGACCTTCGATAAATTTGTAGACCCGTCGTATGTTCAAACGATCGATCAATGACGTTGAGCAGGCAGGAGGACACCGAGCGATGCCGTTCCACCTTGAACGAACATATTCTACAAACACGGTCGATCGAACGATATCGCTAGCGATCGGTAGATATGGGCCGAATATAACTATTGCTTGTTTACAGCCGTGTTTTCTAGCAGCGAAAAATTTGCATCTAAATATATTCAAATTCCTAGTGAAACTAATTAACTGATATAAACGACGGCCCTTAGTTAATGCAACGGGGCTAAACGATGGCCAGAAAAACTGAGTCAGGGATACAATAAATGAGGGCTTGCTGTAATACCTGCAAACGTGACGTGGTTTTCTTACGAGGAAACCAATAATAACAAGATACATGGTCTGACAAAATTGTCATATCTACGTCAATATTTTTTTTAGCCGAGTGTTGCATAAATAATATCAAAATGCTAAATAATGTTATAATTGAATATGGTAATGCTTTTTTTGTGTGTGTACACCCGGATGCACGGATATTTATTTATTCAAGCAGTACTCTTTTTATATATTTCTAGATTTCTATATATCTACTTCTCTTTTAATTAATCGCATATATTAAAAAAAAAATTTTATGACATGAAATTAAAAAGAAGTATGTTTTAGTTATTTTTCACAAAGTTACGTTTTCCATTAAAATTTCTGCAACTGAACATACGAATTGTTTTTGGTAACGATAAAGATGATCACGATATTTTTACATATCAAATATTTGTATACCCCATGACAGCTGCATATAGACATAATTACAAAAACATGTCTCTTAACGTATATCATTTATTGAAGTTACACTTTCCTCAATGCTTTTGTAATAAAATATTTCTTGCGAGTGTGCAAGAACCTCGAAGAAATTCCTTTTGTGGGAAGTGGCCGTCTGATCATAATCACTTGTTAACTACTTGTTAACTCTGATCGTTTTAAAGTGACAGAAAGTTTTTCATCGTGGAAACAGAGAGAAAGAGACATGACGTTTCTTTCGCGAGAGACTACATCGTGTTTCATCATCCAGGAAGTTCCTGACCAGACACGCTCGTATCGATCTCGAGTCGTGTTAATATAGTAAATGTCGAGATAGATGCTCATCGAGAGCGCAATATTTACTCGCGGGCGCTCACGTGTCCTTTGTACTGCGGCATAATAACAAGCAAGAAAGAGGGAAAAAACACGAGGGGAGGGATATGTGCAAAAAGCGGAAACGTCGAATCATCGAACAATACCCGGAGCCAGATAACACTACGAGGCGTGGACGAGCCAGGAGTAAGTGGGGAAGACACGAGACACACGATGCGGAATAAATACTGGCCTGAAATCGAGCGGAATTCAGTCGCACACTTAGTGTACTAACGACGTAAACGTCTGATCATTGTGGGAGGGTCCTCGTTCTCACGCGGACCCCCATTGTTTTGGCACCACTTTGCCAATTGATTAATTAGTGGCGCCTCGATATCGCAAAACTTCCGAGACGTTCGAACGTCAGTTTGTAATTCACCAACGAGTGGCTCGTTACCACCGAAGTCTATAGTATTCTGCGAAACTTCATCATCCAAACGTGGACCAGACTATCACGATGTTACTAATCCGATATTCTCTGATCTTTGCCTTTGTGTCTGTCGCGGCCGCCACTTTTTTCGGGTATTTTGCTTGAAGAATACTATATATTCCCCGACTCTCTGAAAATCGCGAAACTCGTTCAAAAATAGCTTAATTTTGATTAATAATAAGAATAAAAAATAAAATAAAAATAAGAAATAGTTTAGTTTTCATTTTCAAATAATTCGTTGACCTTCTCGCATACGTATTAGATATGTAATTGAGTGTACTTTAGTTTTATCAGTTAATTTTCAAACAATTTGTCACCCTTCCTTGATATCTATCAAATATGAAATGTTTTAACTTTTAACATTATATTTTTAAATACTCCGTCACGTCTTCTTAAACTAAATATACTGCTACGTAATACGAGGGTTGCTAATCCAATCCTAGAGGTCCTATAAATGCGAGGCATCCGAAAGGATCCGACCGAAAATATCTTATCTAATGGGTGTCATTGTCCACGCTCTCGAGTCACCTCGTGTTTCTGTCCAGCTTCGGTACAACGACCCCCGCGGCAGGCAACCCGTCGCAGTTCGATGTTTATTGGAACGTGCCCAGCTTTATGTGCAATCAATACGACGTGATATTCGAGAATCTCAAGGATTTTGGAATTCGTCAAAACACGTTGGATAAATTTCGCGGTGAAGAGATCGCGATCCTTTATGATCCTGGAATGTTCCCAGCGTTGTTAACCGATAAAACTGGTAAGTTAAAAGTTACTGAAAAAGCATTTTATCAGTGAATAAAATTGTTCAAAGATATCTATAAAAGACGTGTTTTGGAAACACTTTTATATTTGTTAATAATCTCATCTACATAACAGATATCTGTTAATGATTCTAATCAGGTTAGGAAATCTGATTTCAGATATTTTTCTGAAAGATTTTAATTGATTTATGTATTTTCAGGAATCGTAACGAAAAGAAACGGTGGCGTTCCTCAAGAAGGGGATTTGAAGAAACATCTCGAGACGTTCCAGAAGCACTTGATCAAGCAAATCCCTGATGGGTCGTTTAGCGGTATTGGCGTGATAGACTTCGAGAGCTGGCGGCCGATCTTCCGACAAAATTGGGCCTCTCTCGAACCCTACAAAACTCTGTCTATAAACCTGGAACGTGAGAAACATCCCAATTGGAGCGACGGAGCCATCAGAAAGGAAGCGAAGCGTCGCTTCGAAAAATACGGCAGAGTATTCATGGAAGAGACCTTGAAGATGGCAAAGAAGCTTCGGCCTAAAGCCACATGGGGCTATTACGGTTATCCACATTGCTTTAATCAGACTCCTGGCCAACGCACCTCACACTGCAATCGTCAGACTATGGTAGAGAACGACGGGTGAGTAATACGTCCGAGGAGGATCAATAATTCAACATCTGATAGCGTGTATATAATTTAGTAACGTATATATGTAAGCGCGTCACTATACACTTTGCACGGAACGGGCAAATCTCGAGATGATCTCGCGATCTCCGTAGCTTAGCATCAGGGTCGTGTTTTATCGTGTCGCTTTACCGCCGGGTAAAAGAATTTATGAGCACAGTGTTTAATTCACCGGCTGATTTACGATAATGATGTCATTCCGGATACAAAACGATTATGGATCACGTATTAAGATTACGATGTTTATGCCGAAATAGGTCAATGTCGAGGATAGCAGGGTATTAAAAACCAACCTGCAGTTTCGTTAGCGGGGCGTTATCTAATCGCGTGAAGTGATAAAAGAACGGTCGAGGATCCAGAATATCGGCGTTAATCATAGGCAACAATTTTCGTAGAATGTCTTGGCTCTTCACGCTCGAGGACATGCACTTGCCTTCCGTATACTTGAGACAGGAGATCGAAGAAGAGGATCGAGTGGGCTTCGTGAAGGGCAGAGTGTCAGAGGCGATACGTATCGCGGAAAAATGTCCGAGCAAACAACAAATTCTTCCATATTACTGGTTCAAGTATCAGGATCACAGAAATAACTTCTTGAGTAAGGTAAGCCTTTTCAAGCTCCTTCAAATGTTCCAACATCAATCAAGACATTCCGGTATCGATTCCGAGGATTTATCTGCACAGAAAGATACGGAGAATGCGTTCAGCACGATTGCCAGCCTCGGTGCCGATGGTCTGATCATTTGGGGTAGTTCCGAAGATACGGATACGGAACAAAAGTGCAAGGACCTGCTACGATACGTAAAAGAGACTCTGGGACCAACGATAAAGCGGATCAAACGGCTCTAAACGGCGGAATAACGCAAAGTATGAGAAAAATTGCACAGTACAAACAGTCTTTTCTTTTTGTTTATTTGGTCGTTAATTCGTAATTTAATTTCTGATTTAGTTCCCAATACGATAGGCACATTTACATTTGTAGGGTCCTTAGCGTATTTGCAAGATACAATACATTTGTAAATTTAAATAATTGTAGGTAAAATGTCGTCTAAAAATTATAAACTTCGAAGAGCCGTAGATGAATATTGAGAAAAACCGAGGGCTAACAATAAGATTATGAGAGACTGTGAGGGAAAAGAGAGAAGCAGCTTCTAGCTGCCCGGCGCCGAATTCTCGCAGACCGCGGCGGGCCTAGACAGATCTCGTTAACGTCGACGAAGGCGCGCGTCGCGGCGTCCGACTCGCCATCCCTGAATCCTCCTCTTCATCACCTTCGCGCCGCACATCGCTCCGAGACCGGCAATTGCACGCAGCTCGGTCTCTCGCGCTACGATCGATGAACGCGCGATATCAGCGTACGACAAGTTTTACTGGTTCGCGGTGTAACGCCTCGGGCGATATGCTTTTTACAGTACGCGCGACGCGTTTTGTAGAGAGGTGGTAGTCGGGAGATCTCTTTCCCGTGCTCACGGTTGATCTCTTCCCCTCCTCGCATTCGCCTTGCTGGCCCCGTCGTCCTTTCTCTCCGCTCTGTCGCACCTGCGGAGAACGTCGATGCCGAGGCGCGAGATCGACGAAGAGGGAGAATGGAACGGGAACGCGGCGCGGAACGGGAACCGAACGCGTACCGCGAGTAGAAGGAGGAGCTGAAGGGGAGAACCCGGTGGTGGAGGTGGAGGAAGAAGAAGAGAAGGAGGCGGCGGGTAAGCGGGAAGAGGAGGAGAACGGAACACGAGAGATCGGCAGCACAGTTTCGTGTTCAACTTAGCTCGGTTCGGCTCTCAGCTTCGTGGTATCGGAAGCCTCCAAGTACTCGAAAAGGTCGAGGTTCTTGTACGCACTCCCGCGAACGGTTCCGCGCATTTTGCCTCACCGATTGGAGAATCCGGCGATCGCGATTTCTCTCTTCCTTTCTCCGTCCTCTCGCGAGAGACGCGAGATTCTTAGTCGCTCGAGTAGCGACTAGAATACCTGTTGCTCTGTGTGCTCACGCGAGGAAACCGGCGGCCTGTTGGTGCGCAGTTCGCGAGCGAAACAGCGACAACGAAGGTGACGTGTACACCGAGGTGAGTGACAGTCTCTCTGAAGAAAAGCCAAGACCTCCCTAGCGCACTTGAAGTCAGATCACGACGCGAGCCTCCGCGAGAGAGCGAGTTCAACTCGCTCGTTATGTATATTTTGAGATAGCTACTCTTTTTATCGACTGCTACGATTCAGGCTTGCTCTCCAGCTGCTCCGAAAATCGCTGACTCTCAGAAAGCGAAGTCTGCGTTCAGTGAGAGTTCGTCTGTCTCTTGCGAAATTCGAAGCGCATTCGTTCGTGCATATTTGTGTGCATGTGCATGTGCATCTATGTATATGTGCATGAATGCATGTATGTCCCCCGTATGTAATGTATGTATGCATATATACGCGATGCTCTTGCGCCGACGCCCGAACGCGTGCACGCGACAATAGACGCACTCTCACCACTCCGGAATTCTAAATACTTCGATGGAGGATTGTGGAAACGTCAGAGGGCTTAATTCCCAGCATTCGATTTTATTGTTAACGATTTAAAGAAAAGGATCTCTAAATTCGGATCGAGCTAGGCATGGCTGAAAATCTTCCGGAATGCGTTTGCGCTTTCTTCTTCGAGTATTCCGAGAGCGTGGTACAATCTCTGGTACCTCCGCTTCGAGGAACAAGGAACCCAATACCAGCTGATCGAATTACGATGATCGCGGTCCTCCTCCTTCGTGGGTGAGAGGCCCGGGGACGAACTCGAGCGATACAGAAGCCTATCCAAAACGTTTCGGCCACTAATCCTAATGCTCGGACCCCTATTCCGGATTTAATGATAGCTCTTCTTAGACGCAACAGTTAAGTTCCAAGCTAAACTGTTGCGCGGTAGCGAACCCATAATCGGTTCCTTTCTAACGGAGACTGTCCACGATTGGTCCACAGCTCACAGCTACCGTCCGACTTAATTGGTCGGTCTTATAGGTGTCCGACAAGGTGAGAATATTAACGTTTCGAGATTCCAAATCGGCTTCGTCGATTATGCGTTGTAATATCTTTCACGAATAAAACGTATGCACATGGAAATGTATTCTCTCTTGAATACTTTCATTTTTGGCATCAAATAAAAGCTTTGTTGAAAATACGCGAATAAATCTTCTAATATAAATTATTATTTATCTTTTCCTCTTCTATTTTTTCTGTTTTTTTTTTCTTTTAAAAATGTTATTGTAATTTTTAAATAATTTTTAGCAGTCTTTGTTATAATTATTATATTATGTTATTAATATATAATTCTATCTTCGAGATTCATATCTTTTTATTTTTAAGATAAATTCTTTGTTAAAGGTGGCTTGTGAATTATTTTACATTCCACAATATTCTTTTGAAGCTTAAAAAGTGCTTTTGCAGAAGAATCAATGTAACTGGATATTTCTAAGCAACAGCGTCGATAGAAAAAGGATGGGTAATTCCTCAATTAGTTTCTCCTTGTCTTTCACGTAAACGAGGAAAGGAAGAAAAGTGCTAAAGGGGTTTTGGCCGGACGAGTAAACGGGTCGAGGGGGGCTGGTAGCGCCAGAAGTAGCTGGCAGGCTCGAGGAAGACGAAAGAGACCGTTTTAAAGAGGCGAGCATTAAAAACAACAATGTCATTACATTTTAACGACCTGTTCTTTGGCTCTGCCCTCCCTTTTAAGAGCATTCGTTTGCAGGTATGTGGTCTGCGCTCACGGGGGCCACCACACCATGCCGAGGGAGCTCCTATAGTAACGCGCACACGAGTCGCGTGTGCTGCGTTTACGCGGGGCCACCTCGTTGACTCTGCCACCTCCACCTTCATTTCCTCCTTCTACAATTCAACGTAAAGCTAGAGCTGTGAAATAAAAACGAGCTCAAGTGTTTTAGAGCAAACGTATCTTTCGAAAGTATATGCAGAATTAATCTATAAAATAAAAAGACGACGATATTTTAATGCCAACAATTGGAGCATGGACAATTAAACAAAATTAAAGAGATTTTTCTTTAGATACTTTTGTAAGAAACGTTTTGCATGCAATTTTTTCGCAAGAAGAAAAAAGTAAAACAAAAGAAAAATCGATATATTTTAAACACGAGCTACTTTATCACGAGGGAATGGAGCAAAGCTCATGTAAGTCCTCTTCCGCCTAGTTCCCCATCCCTCTGTCCCCTTCTCACGGACTCCGGTTCGGTTCCCCACACGCGTTCCGGGCACGCCGTGCAGCCCGCGAAGAATTAGTATGGGCGAAGAAACAAAAGCACGAGGAATCGCGGAGGGATCAGCGACGACGAAGAAGATAGAGGAAAAAAAAGGAACCGAAATGGCGCCACACGTTCAGCGTGTTTTCGGGGCATCCCCCAGTGCTGTTGGCAAACTCCTTTTTTCGGCGCCGTCCGTCTCCCTCGTACTCGCCCGTTCCTGGTCCTCCTTCTCGTACCCTGCGGGCCCTGCCTCGCCTTCTCTGTCTTTCCTTCGGGTATTCTCTCGCGATCCGCACCCTCGCGCAACCGACTTCTCTTTTATTTCCTTACTCCTTCTCTATTCTTCAAGCTCACCCTGTACCCCTGGGCCATCTATTAGTTCGCTCATGGTATCCCAATATCTGAAAGAGTAAAAAAAGAGAGAAGAAAATAGAAGAAAAGAAGGAAAAAACGCCAGACCATGCTGGCGTCCCAACGAAATATGAAATTAGGGTATGTCAAAACGGGGGGTGGAGATTTTCATTAAAACCAATGGGAGATTAAAACCCGAGACACCTAATTATAGATATATCACTCGCCGTCATCTCCGGATCGTTCGGCCATGCACCGGATCATTAAGTTCGGGAGATTGAACTTCGAGACGACCGGATCCTTCTGTCCCGGCCAAGTATTATACACGGACCGCAGGTTGATCGGCGGGCGCGCATGCAACTTGGCACCAGAAGACAGGAATAATATTATTTTCTACCGCTGCATGGGTGATTTCATTACGAGAAAAACAGCACGATGTCATTACGGCGTTGAGCAACCGTGCGACCCCGCATGCAGGATTAAATATAATTACGTATGATCTATTATCGCTTACGGTTGTCGAGGAAAGCATGCTGGCGAAGGTGGTTGGCGTAGTAGTTTTATGGAGAGGGAATTAAATCGTAGAAGAAACTTGTATGACTTTGATCAACATGCGACAACGTATTATCGCAGAATGCTTTTCACCGATAGATCCTTCCCCCTTCCCACCCAAAATCCTTCTTTCTTCTTTTCTCTTTTTATCCCTTGTCGTATTTTAATATTGCGATGTGAAGCATAGCTATATAGATACCGAATAATGAGCATTTTTTCAAAAATATAGCTATTTTCTTTTAATTTATTTTTCATGTAATTATTGGAATAAGAAAAAATAAATAAGTATTACGCGATATTATTTTTATTAAAAATCTTTTGTTGTAAAATGTGCGTGAAAAGAAAGTTGCAAAGAACGCAAAGAAAGTTTGCGTTATCTTCTTTGCTGCTGACATCATCGATGTATATGGCTAACTATCTTGATGTTTCAGTTTCTTACGATCTAATATCTAACGTTAAAATACTTGTGATACGCATCGCGCTTTTATAACGAACGCATCATCTCGTCAAGCACCGCGCTGTCGACGGAGGATAGATAAAGAAGAATCAACGATCAGGAGGATCGATGGAAAACCGTCGGAGATTTCGATGGGGCACACATATGGGCGGACAGGCGCGGCACCCTTTGTGCCGGTACCGCCTAGGCTCGGGGGCGCGTCAAATTTGCTTGAAAATCAAATTAATCTCGCGGCTGGGCGCAAGATCCTCTCTCTCGTTTCATCCTTCTTTCTTCGCTTTTATCCTATTGCCTTTTCACTCCCTCCCACCGCGCATCTCTCTTACTCTCTCTCTCTCTTTTTCTCTTTCTCTTTCTCTTTCTCTTTCTCTCTTTTTCTCTTGCTCTCTTCATCTTCTCTCGGTATCTCGAGGACACGAGCAAATCGAAGGCACGGGACCGAGATGGAGGCGAAGAAGGAGGTGGGCCGGAGGTCCTCCGTGCCACCGACACGGACCCAGAGGCGAGAAGAGAAGGTGGCGCAGCAACAAAGAGCTTTGGACTTCTGGCTGTGGCCATTGCAGGGCCGTAGCCATTCCATGTTGCGGAATATATAACTTCAAGTATATATTCGTATCTTAAGAACAATATAATACCACAACGCAGAGCGTTGGATCTAACATGCAAATTTAGAAGAGGAAAGAAAGGACTACTTCCGAGTTATAAAGCAACATCAATCGAATATAATGATCTATGTAATTGGATGTATAAATTTCTTAAAAATATACATAGATTTAATTAGATAAATGTAAAGAGACAATTAATTTAATTAGTTACCGTTAATATTGTCTGTAACTCTCTGGAAGACATTGATCGATACTCCGAGGTGTAAGAATAATTTATAACAAAGTTCAATATTTCACATAGAATGGCATCAAATTCGATTTTACTAGCGATGCCAGGAAGCTAGCTTTATTTTAGCGTATATATCGATTTTATCAAGTCAAATATATATATTTTACGTGAATTTATTTAAACTGAATTAAAACGTAATTTGCTTATAAATCTAAAGGTTTGATAATCTTGTAATTTCGAAAATGTCGGTAATCATTGTTAATCGTAACATCTTACTCGAGTACGTCCCTGCTGCATCCTATTCGGTCATTCAAATCTCCGCTCGTAGAAATGGGACGGGCGGCCGCGCCGCGCCGTGTTGCCCACACCTTCGCGGCCTTAAAGTATACAGGGTGATTCAACAAGAATTACTCGAGAGGCCTAATTTTTGAAACGTGATACGTTTCTTCGTATTTCTCAAGTTGCACCCTGTAAACAGATCCCAAGCAAGAATAAGATTTATCCCTGCGATACGATAAATTCAACAGTATTATCGAGAGAAAGAAATCAATCTATTGTCTCGCGTTTAACAATAATTGTATGTGTCGTTAACTATAAAAAGATATTGAAAAAGCTACTCTTTATTTTTCGTTTTACACACTTTCTTTTCGATTGTTTCTAATATTCCAATGGTTTCTCTCAAATTCACGAAATTGGTCTGCAGCCCTGACTGCACCATAGTTCTTAGAACTTGAAATAAAAAACAGAAGATCAAAGAGATTCTACGTGAGAATAAAGGAGAACGAAGGGTTGCGTTGCGGGGAATGAAGAAAAAGATCTTTCCTGTGAACCGAACGCATTCATAGGACTGGACGGATATAGTGGAAGTTGTGAAATAGGAGGAAAAAGAGGAGAACGGAGGAGAACGGGCAGAAAATGAAGCGACGAAGAAAGGCAGAGGTATAGGATCGAAATCGAAATGCATCGTGAACAAGACGGCGGGAGACGAAAAATCGATCCTCTCTCTGGAAATGCCGGCGACCAATTGTCCAGCGAGGGACAAGATTCTTGCCGTTGTCAGGAATTCAGCTCGCGAGTCCCGACGAGGACGTGAATCCTTCGAAGGACGGCACGAGTATCCATGCAACATCGCGAGATTTCTCGATTTCCGTACTCCTTTTTTTCGGTGCAGCCGAAAAAACAATAGGGTTCGCGTAATTGGAACCACGAACCTTCTGGTTCAACATTCATATCAATGTCGTTGATGTAGTTGGGAAAGATTTAACCCTTAATAAATCGAAACGTTCATAATACGCATGTATTTAAAGCTGTATTTTTTTTATATTAGATAGATAAACATTTGTATATTTAAATGTACACATATGTATGTGTTTGTCGCATATTTTGTTATACCATTATTTTTATTTACCCTTTTTCGGTTCTTTACGATTACTATCATTTATGTAACTCTTTTTATATTTAAGTCGTGCAAAAGAAACAAGTTATAAACGAAATATATCTAAACTTTCCTCTACTTTTCTTTCTTTTTCTTCTTTACATTAGTAAACTCTTTTTATTTGTGAAATGTTCATCTTCATTGTTTTTACTTTGTTATATTGAAAGGGAGACCACGTTTCTTTATCTTTTGTCTCTCTCTTTCAGGCGCCACACATTCCGCTGGCTTTAAAAAATATATATATCGCCGGAAGGAGTGCATCGCGTTCCCATGGCTAGTGCCTAAAATCCGCCGCTATTTATGGCGGGGACATCCACGACGAATTCCCTTGCCTATGCGCCAAGCTCTAAGGAAACACGAACTTCCTTTATCTCGAAATCTCGGAAAGTTAAAATTCGAGCATGCCACATTGAGATCGGAGATCACCCTTAACGATCTATGAATGAAACGCATCGCGCCATCACCCAATAACGAGAACCCGTTCCTTCGTTTGGCGCCGAAACGAGCGGACCATAACTTTCGATGCATCTTTTTACGGATACTTGGTGCTCGCACGCGAGCCATCTAATTAATTTCTCAGTGGCCAAAGTAATTTATTCGGATGCTATCTTTCCGTCATACTTATATGCATCACAATTACTTTGAGAGACTAGTAGTTAAACATTTCTCACAACAACTTTAAAATCTATATATGTTCCTCGTCGTCAATACACTGAATATAATGATTTATAAAGTTATAAATGTTACGAATACACACAAAAGTAAAAAGAAATAAACAAGACATCGTACTGGTAAATCTTGATGACACAATTTCAATCAGTCATTGAACCTGAAAACTCGAGTTAAGTAGTACGCTATCTTAACGGCTTCAGATGACATCGTATGCGATCATCCATTCGGAAAAATAATCCTCCAAATTCTTAATATGCCCGATGCAAACTGCAGTGCTTCCATCGATTTGTGGAAGAAATTAAAATTTACATTAAAGTCTTTCTTCCTTTCGCTGCTCCATTTTCCACTGCTGCAATTTCGCAATCGTGGTCGCACGAATCTCCTATATCTTCAGTCGCAAAGAAAAAATAATATTGACCGAGCTTCTAAATATCTTAATTATTTTATTCATTATTTGACCAAATTATAAAGATATTCTTGATTTCTTTGTACTGTTTCAGGAATCATGGGGACGATATGGCGGCTGTTTACGATGACGTTCTTGTTAATGATGCATTCTGCTCTACTCAGTGCTCATCGTGAACACAAGGTTTGTCTTCATTAACATTATCTTAAAATTATCCAATCCATTTATTGAATGTATTTTCTTTGATTAGAATTTCTGTGAAACAATAGTTTTGTAAATTATTTAATTTAATAGCTTTTTTTATATATATTTGATTAAACTCACAAAAAACATAAATTTTTGTTAGGTTCACAACATCGTGCTGTATCCTGATAAGCATAGCTGGTGCAAGACGACACCTATAAAGCAAGTAGTGACATGGCCTCAGTGTTCTTCGCAGGAATTGGACAACAACGTATGCGTTGGCGCTTGTTTCTCATACATGGTTCCTCACAGTGAACCCTCCGCACCTGGTGATCTCATAAGACCTTATTGCGATTCTTGTCAACCTCTGGATAGCGTTTGGCATACTGTGAGTCTATCAATATAAAGATTGTGAGTTTTTGAAACTCAATAATGTTTTATCGCTTAAGCCATATTTGCTTTCTGTTATTTTCTTACAATAAATAACTTATATATGTAAGAATCTAAGAATATTTCTCACCGTTGATTAAAAGCTAAAAGTATTTAACTCTTATCCTCTTTATCTTTATGCACTTGATAAAATTGATTGACTAGTCATAACAAAGTTGCATTTTATTAGATAATCGTATTTTTGAAAGTATGTACGATTTATAACACTTTTTTTGGTTCTTATAATTTTTTGAACTATAAGTTTGACAAAAATTAAATTATTATGGAAATGTAACAAATTAGCAAAGTTTTAAAAATATTGCAAAGTATTCGATTTCTTTGACATGCTCTTATTAGAAATTATTCCGTGTTATTCTCAGGTTACACTAGATTGCAAAGACGAACAGAATAATCCGGTGACCATGCAAAAGAAGGTGCAAATCATCACAAACTGTTCCTGCAGTTCCTGCATGGAGACCTCGAAGATCAAGCCGGACTACAACACCTTGCTGCAGTCCCTGACGGAGGAGAACTTGGACAAGAATGTGAACGTGGCGCACGAAACGCCCGATTTATTGCTGGACCCGAACTTAAACGCCTCGAAGAATACGACGAGAGACGGAACGCAAACCAACGAACGAACCGTTGGAGGAACCCTTCAACTCGTCAAGAAATTGAAAGACTCGCAGAAACTGGACGAATCACATATGAAGGAATTGTTCTCTAAATACGAGGAGGAAGTCGATTTGGAAAAATTAAAGGAAATGTTTAAGAAGTACAACCAAGAGGACGAGGAAGGCCAGCATGAGCATCATCATCAGCACCAGCACGAGCATCAGCATCAACACCAACAGCAACAGCAGCAACACCTTCATCACGGACCGCATCACTCCCTTGTATTGGACTCGGACGTGAAGGAAAAGATTGACGTGGAACCGCATTACTTGCATCCCGCTGTCGCTGGACAAGAGATCAGTTACCACGACAACATTCTGGTGGGTAAGGAGAAGAAGAAGGACTTCTAGGCCCATCGAAGCGGAATTCGTCGTTGCACGAGTGTCGCCTTCGTTCGCCACGCTCGTAAAAATTCGCGGTAGTCGGTTGAAATTCATAGTGTATAGATATTTTGATAAGCGAACGATTGGGATACCTAGTCTGCTATCTGATTTTAATTCCACGTATTTATTTACGTAACGATAATTGGATCGTGAGATATTAATTGTTGATATATTTATTGATAATTATTTTTACAAAATTACGTAATAATGGTTTTGTACATTTTTATAATTGTTTGAGCAAAAAGGAGACAAAAATCTCCTTTATATTTCATATTTTATAGCTTATAGTAAAAAAAAACTTTTAAAAATGGCATACGAATTAAAAATAAATGTAAACCCAATATTTCGAAATTAATTCTATCGCTATTGAAGATGAAAAAAGAATCACAAGAGCGTGTGTGAGAAAGTGGAAAGATTGGGATGGGAGAAAATTCTAATATATATTTAATTGTTATTATGTTAATTAATTATTTAAATAGCTGCATAACAATCGGGACGTTTACTCGACTTTAAGCATACGGAGTGACGCTTTAGTGAGATATAAATCCCGATCGATAAAAGTATATAACTGATAATCTCGAGTCTGAATATCAGTCTCGACATGACATCGACCTCTACGACATAATACACATTGTATTATTCTCTTTAGAGAATAAAGACCACCATGGTCAACATTTACGTCTTCTCAATGAGATTCTTGCGAACGTTCTTCCTCCATTTCCATGGAAATTCTTTATTCCCTTTTTCGGGAAATATACTTATCGTTAAAAAATTATTGCGCCATATGACGTTATACTTAAAAGTTCGAAATCTTTCCATTCAACACGAATCTTCTCATTCTTTTTATTTCCTCGCATTTATTCCTCGCAATTATTTTATATTATGAGAACTTTTGTATTATCTATCTTCATCCAACAAAGATAATCTTCATTAATTTCCATTTTCTTTCTCTCGCTGAGCTTCAACTTCAGCATTTGCTCTATATCTGTAGATAAAGTAATAATATTTCAGAAAAGAACTTTTTATTTGGTATAAATCAGATTGATATAGATCAGAAATTTTCCTGTTTGCACTACATTTTTTCAATTATATAAACGAGATAATAGATAAGAGTTACAAAATCTTGAAAAATATGAGAAATTTGGTAAATAACAGAAGGAACTTATCAAAAGAATAGATATAGATAGTTGCATCTACATACATAGAGATTGCCTAATTTGTGTTGACAAAATTAACAAAAATAACCATTTATATAAGTTCAACGTTCAATTATAATCCTAGCCGAAGATAAAATCTTAATTCTGATATCAATCTTAGATCGGGATTATAGATGTTTTCTAAATTTTGCTATTCAGGTCATCACTATGAATGAACTATCCTTTAGTACGTGATTTCAAAGTGTGTGTAACGATTAATATTTATCTTTAATCGCGAAAGAATTTCAGGAAGACACGATTTCGAAAGGTTTCTTTCGATGCTATCATACCGTAAATCTAGATCGTTGACAAATCGGCTGGCAAGCAAATGGCTCATAACGATAAGAGAAAACGACTTTCGGCCGATGGTGGCGGTAGCACATACTATACGACGTGATATATCGGAAAGAGCGCAGTGTTGTCCGATGCGCCGTCGCGCACCGTCGTCGCTTTCTCGATCGCGCGACCGCGAGATCGCGATCGAGAGAAGCTTAGTGTATCGGAGATCTATTGCGACACATTTCCAATGAAGTGTCGGTGAACCTGTCAAATCTAGCGCGATGCATAGAAATCACTTGGTTTACGACTATTTTTGAGATTCTACATTCCATAACTCTCTCTCTATTCCAAGTAGCGGGACTTATCAATATCATTTCGAAACACGAAATAACGGAGCTTAATAATCGTGTAACTAGAATAAAGTGTAACTAGAATTAACTTTTGTGGACTGGTTAATATATTTAAAAAATAGACATTTTTTATACTCTTACAAATCTTGTTATATTTTTTTCTACTCGACGTCACATAGGATTGGCTAAATAGGTTTGCAAATGCAACACGGTAAGAATTGCAACACGATTGTGAGAACAGGATATATTCACCTCACAAAGAAAGAGATCACCGAGAACCGCAAGAAAACTCACAGCAATTCACTGTTGCTCATCGTACGACGGCAAGATGGATACAGCGAATGGTAAGACTTTCCAAGATCATTTATCTAAGTATGAAACTTATCAAAGTATGAAGCATGATTTATGAGACGAAAGATTGGTCTCGTTATCCTTGTCAAACCGTCTCGCGGTATCGAACGTTTGCTTCGTCAATATGTCTGGTTATCGGCCTCGTGTCTGGAATTCTTAACACGATAGTTAGCGTTTCAGTAACATCAATTATTATTATCACTTTCACCGTTAAACTTTTAAGTAGTACAATTTTGTATCGCAACCACCTGTACGATTCTTCAAATTACATATTTTGCTCGATAAACGATTTGAATAATCATCAAATCTTATATGAATAATATTATGATAAATACGTGACTGAAATCCTACGGAAAGCACGTAGCATAGCATACGTTGTCGCATTGTATTTTTTTTATTATTTGTGTGTAATTTTCTGTGTCAATTTTGAGTAAATTATTATCTAGAATAATTATCTCTCTCTTGAGATAATAATGAGTTAGCTAAAAGATTCTAAAACGAGATATTAGCTTGAGAAAGGAAACGTGATAATTCTCTTGGCGACAAATTATACTGGAATCATATTTTTGCAAGAAACTGCAAAGATAAGGTAATACTGTCAATCCGTTTACCCAAGCATAAAACTAAAGCATGTGATTTATGAGACAAGATATTAATCTGGTTTGAAATTGTCTTACGTAAAGCGTATAGACACGTAAATATCGTAAATTCAGTAGATCCATATAACTATTCTATCTGGCCATTTCTTCTCAATTAGCTATATAATTATTATAAAAAAAAATTTTTCACAAAATATCTTATTGTTAAATTAAAACCTCGTTCTTTTAAGTATAGCAAATAATAGAATAGTACATTTGATATAAATCTTTTTAAAGATATTTTTCACAAAGCGTGCATTTTGACGTGACAGTCAAATAGTCTGGCAGTCGTTACAATGTCGTTAACATAATTATACTTAATGTCTTTTATATTAAATACAAGTGTTAAATTATGAGACGTTACGTAAATATTTCTACTCTATTCTATCTTTCATAATATGAGTGAACTTTTAGAAAAAACCAAGTTAATTAACTGGTCATGCAAGATTCGTATATGTGCAGCATGCGTATACACATCAATCAGTGTAATCTTACATAACCGGCAATTCTAGTTTGGAGTTGATTATGGTGTAATTCTATTTTGCATCTTCAAGTTGATTATGGCGCAACAACGAGACAAGGAATGTATCATTATAAATAAATAGAAAGTTGTCGACAATCTAAAATTTAAATTTTAGCCAATCAAAAGAACGTATCTCTACGTAATATTCTTTTTAATTAAAAGCTAGATATTAGTGATATTATGTTAGCAAAATTTATGCATATATTTATGATGACAAGTTTTAAAATAGCCGTCACTTATATTTAATTGTGTGAAATTAAGTTGAATTGAAACAACAAATTCTGCTAGCAACGTTGTCCTCGACCTCTGCATCATTTAGAGTCGCGACTGCTTAGACAAAAGTAATATTGCTCAATTACTAACGACGTCTCGCTCGGCGTTTTAATATTGACGAGTCTTTAATTCCGTTTAACGCTTCAATTAAAGAGACGCACTAATCGTTATCTTCACCCAAAAGTTTTATCCGGTCTGAAACATTTTTTTTTGCGAAAATCTTTTTGCTTTCATTTGTTGCGTGAATTGTGCTCCGCGATAAAGTCCACTCGTTCTTGTCACAAATTTAATCAATTAATCATCGGTTTATCAAGAATTTTGAATTCCATGATAATAATTAGCGCGAAAGAGTTTATTACAAGGACGATCTTACGTGTAGATAAGTTGTAAAATACAAAATAACTTTATTGTAACGATTTTATACCTTAATTTCATACTTTGCGAATATAAATACTATAAATAATATCTCTTATCTGTTTACTATGTAAAAAAAACCATGCATCTGTAATAGGAGTACGTTTGCGGTGCAGATTGAGAAATTATATTATATAATATTAAATATTTGCAAAATCTGCGACCGATGCGAGTATGACTAATTAATACCAATAAAATCTTGATATTAAAATGCTTCTAAATGTTAAAAATAAAAATTAGTAATAAAAATTTAAAAAGTAAAAAAATATAAAAAAATTAATTAATAATTATATATAATATAGAAAGATAGGAATCTAAACACAAAAATATATTTAATAAAAAAAATTATGAAACTTGTATTGTTAAAAATGCCTTTAAACGGAAAGTACTGCGAAGTTTTATGGCAGGTGTGACTTATTTGTCAGTCAAAGAATGCAGGTTTTTAAATGTCGAGTATGTGTGTGTGTGTGTGTGTGATGGAGCACGTGTTGTTAGGACAGTGATGAGTTAGCTAAAATGAGGTATAGACCACGAGGGTCTGGTCGTTCGATATTCCAATACGATGGGATCTCACGAGACGCGAGGGAACGAAAGGGAAATAGCAGGCAGAAACAGCAGGCGGAGTAAAAGACGAGGAGACGATGTCTGATCGAGGAAAATAGCCGGTGTCAGCTAGTAGGGCCTAGTACGCGGTATATGGATATGTAAATGTATACCTGCAACCGGAAGAGTCGAATAATGACGGAAGGGAAAGTTGATAACTTAAATCAGAACCGTAATTAATGGGAACGATGACGAGGAAACTCGGTCGCGCCGGCGCTAACGAAAAAATGAGTCATGGTCGGCAACGACGATGGTGTCGACGTTCGTCATCGTTATAAGTTGAGCAGCTGATGGTAGGGGAATCCCAGGTACGGCTACACAAGGATAGAAACCAAAGGAAATGCAACGCATATTCTAGCTTCCAGACTTTCAAAATGTCTTTTACCAGATGAAGCAAAGACAGAGATTTCGATTTAAACGAATAAGAATAGTCCTTGTGAAATAATTTACTGATTCTTAATTATGCTTTTTCGTTACCATCGTTTAAGAACTTATCTATGAATGATAGAAAAAAATATGTTAATCTAGACTTATTTAAATCCGACACGACCCACGATATATCGTAAAAGATAAGAAGTGCGATTTAAGTGAGAATAGTGCTCCGTAAAGACAGAAAGCTATGATTTTGAAAGATCAAAAGGGTATTCCGAGCGATAAAAATTGCGATAAACTTGTAAGATGTAAGCCGTATATTTTAAACTGCGATCGATATTTGTTAAACGATAACTATTGCAGTTGAACGTTGTAGACGGCGTATTGCGTATGAAATAACATTTCGTATGATAAACCGTACGGTAACTTCAATTCTCATAATTTGAAAACTACTTGATCGGTTTTATGGAAATGAAACATACAAATGCTAGATAAAACTTATCTAGTGTTTACCTTCACAAACCGTGATTGATCGCATTTCTCACGATGCGCGGACTGAAGGCGCTGCGCAGCCAGTAGATATTTAGTTGTCCCTGCCGGAGCATTGAACCCCGTTCAACTCGAGGCTCTACCGCTCGACAAAGCGCCCCATTTAGACACGTTCCTGTAGCCGAGTTTGCCACGACTCAGGGCGCAAGTCTTCCTTTCGGTCGGTCTCTGTGGCAAGCATTTTATTCGATTCGCTCACGTTCGGAGACTGGTCGCAATCCAGAGCAGACAAAACCCCGGCTCTCCGTCGCACCGTTCCAACCGCGTGTTCGTCGGTGTTCCACAATGAAGAAGGTCTCTTTCTGGTGAAGTTTCGTCGTTTGTGCGATCAGCGAGTGACAGCGGTGATCAGCAATCACAAGGAATTGCTACGCAGCCAGTCAGCTAAGCAGCCAGTCAGCCTGGCCGGAGTCGGCAATTTCGGAGCTGAACTCCGAAACGACGGCGCCGCGCCGCCATTTTAGTGCGAGCACGTTTTCGCAAATTGTCTTATATTTGCACGCAGTTTGTGGTAAAAGAAGATTTTCGAGTCTGAGACGGAGAACGATCCATCTGCGAGACACAGCATCCCAGGGTGGTGGCGGCAACACCACGAATGAGCGCCGCGTCGAGAAAACACCCGCGCGCAAAGTGATTTCTCGCAGGAGAGTGGCGTTTTCTTTTCCGTTTCCTAATTTGCGGGTGATCGAAACTTATTGCGCGCCAGCGGCAACGTATACCGGCACTATGAGTAAAATGCTGGACACAAACTATCGCACTGTATTCTCTGTACTTAGAAGTCCTGAGGAGAGTGAAGAGTTTAAGCGGATCATCTGAAAAAATCGCGCCGAAAGAGAAGTCATCGTTTTTTCCGCGAGGACAATCGTATTCGCAAAAGTGTTAAATCTATTGGTGTTCGGTGTAGAGAAGTCTTTCTCCTCCTATCTCTTTATTTGTCACGCATATTTTTTATTGCCGAGAACTGAGACGTCATCGTTGACGTAATTCGCGATCTATTAATAGATCGGTGATTTCGGGAAATCTTAGAATGCACCGATTCTAATAGTATTGCGCAATTCTCATTCGTATTGATTGATTTGATCGGAGAGGAGAACTTAGTCACGCGCTAAGTGAGCTGATATCGAGTGTATCCAGTAATCTCGTCTACTTAAAAAAAGCTGAGACTATTGCGTTTCTCGCGGGGGAAAATTCCAGCGTAGTGCGCGTGTGAAAAACCGCGAGCTGTCACAATCTTTCTGCCGATCGAGATATCCCGACGGCAACCCCGGATACTCCTATAACCCGTAATGTATTTGCGATCGCGCCAACGAGCAGCACAAGGGAGGCACGAGCACATAAGAGAGGCGGTAGGAGCTGGTGTAGCGGCCGCGTGCGGTCGCAGAGATCACGGATCGTCGTCTTCGAGGGCCAAAGGTGGAACGCAGAAAATAGCGGCGAGCCGTTACCGCGATCTAGCGTTAGCACCGCAGCCGCAACCGCGGCCGCTACGAAGCGGCTCCGCAGATAGGGGCGCTTTGGACCTGGTGTACCTGAAACGCGGTATGAGCGAGGGTGAACGAGCGGCGATCACGCCACGAATCGGCTGGCGAAAGCTCACCGACCCTGGTGACTGACACGAATCCAGGAAGCCGAGGGCAGGTCCGAAGCGATAGCACCAACTACCGCTATTCGCTCATCAGCATCCTCGTTCTCCTGCCACTCTCTCGACGACCGACATCGGTCTATGGTTCTGGCACAGCCACGAGACGGCTTTCAGAGTCCGTAGGACGTCGTCGTCGTCGTCGTCGTCGTCGTCATCGTCATTGTCGCATCTCCCGTGCCAGCTTGATGCCGGCCAGATGCCGGATAACGCACCGCTAAGACCCGCTGCGAGGACCTTGAAGAGGGATCCCGAAATGGCGGGCAATCGGTGTCGGTAGCAGACGGGGTTAACGTTCCGAAGAGCGCAAAAACGTTCAAACGGCACCCACGTCGTACCTCCTAGCTCACCGATCATCTTCGGCATTCTCTCCCTCTTCCCCTTCGTCTTCGTGTTTCAATGTCCCGGCTGAATTTTTAATCATAGCTTATAACGAAACTCTGTCTCACATCGAGCGATCCGAGGTAGCCTCGAGGAGCGCCCGTATACAGACAATAATTCGTTAGGTACTAAGGCTAGTGTTAAATTACAATACGTAGTAAAAAGGACAGAGCAGATAAAGGGAAACAAAGGAGGCAGGATTCAAGAGAGAGTCTAACGGAAAAATTCTCTAATAATTACATCTAAAAATTACGATTCTCAAAAGAATTATAGAGAAGACACTCAAAACAGAGAAAAATAAAGATAAAGATAAAGATATAGAAAAACAGATACCGCATCGAGTGTAAGCACTTATCAAAGGTAGAATTCCGTTCGTTCGAGAATTTTAGTCCAGTTTCCCTTGAATCGCCTTTCGGTTGAGCTGCATTTTCTTAATCGCGAGCATGCCTCCTACGCCGAACAAGTTAAACCTGAGCTTCACCAGAAATGCTTACAGTGTTTTCGGTAGTCGCAGCGCAACTACCGCGAACGAGCATCAGCGCGAGCAAAAGACGGAATTGCTGGAGGGTAAGGAACAAGGAAGAAATATCTTTATCGTATTCTCCAAATTATTTATCACATTCTTCGTTTACCGACAAAATTCGTTTCGTGGTCATTGATACTGCTCGACATTAAATAAACGCGTTGTCCCATTCTACCTCGCTACTTTACCGCGATTATCCTCGACGATGACCGCACAATTTCCATTCTCTCTCATTCCCCTCGTGATTTGACGAGATCGGAGTTATAAAGGCCACGAGCGGCATCGTTGTCGTCAGAAACTCGGCACATTCTGCACGCGCCTCACATCGCATCATTAACAACAAACAGAATCTTACGAAACGTCGCGGAGAAAGCGTTACCCGGACAAAGTTCGCGATTGGTGAACGTTCAGTACGATCGGCATGCGAATGACCCCTCGTTGTAACGATATTGACGTCATTTCAGGTACTAGAGCCAACGGCCTTCTACATTTGAAGAATGGCGTTGATTATATCAATCCCGGTGAAGAGGACCAGATGGAAATTTACGGGTAGGTCACTCATATTGCGTATGCACATAATCGTAGATGAATTCTCCTTGAATTTCGTAATCCACTTAATTTCCGCTCATTATCGTTACAGTTATAGACGAAACCGCATGCGGACCGTTATTATCTGGTTCCTGATTATCATTACCGGAGGCTTCCTGAGGCTGATATTCCATTGGGTCCCACGTCTCATGCTTTTAGCCACTCATACCAAGTGCTCTTTGGAAGAAGCGGAAACCGTTTTGTTGATCGAGAAATTTCAAGGAAAACACACGAGTCATTACGTGAAGAAGTTGAGGATTTTGACCGCTCAGGAGATTATGTTAGTAATCTTTTCAATGCATCTTGTAAACGTCAACACCATCAACGAAATCGCGATATCGTTAGTTAATATTTTATTCCACAGTAATAAATCTTTCCAAGAAGAATCTCTAATCGATGAAGCATGGGACGGGAGTGTAATAACCGCCAGAGAGGAGAAGGAAACCTCCCCGATGTTGTCCGTGCATCTTTCCGGGGGTCAATTCAAACGTGAGTGAATCAGTATATGCTTCTTGAGATCTGTGCGTTTCAAATATAAAATAGTTTTATCACGAGAAAATATTTTTAGAGGTGCCATCCATAACCATCTTCAATTGCAAGAAGTTGACCTACGTTTGGGACCCGGAAAGATCGGAATTCTTGAAACTGCGTGGCCTCGACACCGACGTTCTTACGTCCACGTTACATCAAGCACAAGGTCTCAGTTCTCAGGAGCAGTACATGAGGTAAAAAAGTCGAACAATTCCAACGTTTTTTTAACGGGAACTTGGCGTCATAACGCATCAATTATTATAATTAATTAACTGGACGATTTACATCGACAGGCGCAACGTTTACGGCAACAACGAGATCGTGATTCCCGTGAAAAGCATATTCACGTTACTCTGCCTCGAGGTGCTCAACCCGTTCTACGTCTTCCAACTATTTAGTTTTTGTCTGTGGATCGCAGACGACTATTATTACTATGCCATGGTCATTCTCACGATGTCAAGCGCCGGAATTATAATGGCAGTCTTCCAGACGCGACGAGTGAGTCACTTCTCCTTTTTTTTTCTAGTTGTAATTTCGTGTCATGATTAAACTGATCGAATTTTGTTCTTCTTAGAATCAGCATAATTTGCGCTCGACGGTGCATTCGTCCGATGTCGCCACGGTCATGCGAGATCGTACGACCAGTCAAACCGCAATAGTGCCGACCGAACGTTTGGTACCCGGTGACGTCTTGGTCATTCCATCTCATGGATGCCTAATGCCATGCGATGCCGTGCTGTTGACCGGCAACTGTATCCTCAACGAGTCCATGCTGACGGGAGAATCTGTACCTGTCACGAAAACGCCAGTTCCTTCTTCCAACGATGTGATATATAATACCAAAGAACATGCTAGGCATACGCTTTTCTGCGGTACCAGAATTATACAGACAAGATACTACGGTAGTGAGAAGGTAAACTTCACAGATATATTTTTCATTTTTATATTTTAATTTTTTCTAAATGTAAATAATTGTGCTGTGGCGTTAGGTATTGGCTGTGGTCATCAGGACAGGTTTCAATACCAGCAAAGGAGATCTTGTGCGATCCATCATGTATCCCCCGCCCGTGGATTTCAAGTTTGAACAGGACTCGTATAAATTCGTTATATTGTTAGCGTGCATAGCCAGCATCGGCGTCGTTTACACAATCGTGACGAAAATAATGAGAGGCGTTCACGGCAGTCATATTACTCTGGAAGCATTAGATCTCATCACTATTGTAGTGCCACCGGCATTACCAGCTGCCATGACGGTCGGACGTCTCGTAGCACAACGTAGATTGCAAAATAATAAAATATACTGCACGAGCCCGAGAACGATTAACGTGTCAGGATCCATCGATTGCATTTGCTTCGACAAGACTGGAACGTTGACCGAAGACGGTCTGGATATGTGGGGTGTGGTGAGCGTATCTGACGGAAAGTTTCAGTTGCCTGTCAAGGACATCGCTAGTCTGTCGTTGTCCGAGGTTCTTATCGGCATGGTTACATGCCACGGAATCACGATAATCGACAACCAATTGGTAGGAGACCCGCTCGATCTAAAAATGTTTGAATCCACTGGATGGACGCTGGAGGAACCTGATGTATCCGATACATCTAAATTCTCCATGCTTTTTCCGACGATCGTTAGGCCAGCAAAGGATTCCAAGCTTCTCAAGAAACTGCCCAACGATTTGGGCGGTACGCTCAGTCGACAAAACTCCGTGTCTTCCGACGTAATGGACGGAATATCTCTCAGCAACCTCCACGACGCTACGTTCGGTGATTCTTCGACGGAACTGGAACAAGGACTGGAAGTGGGCATTGTCCGGCAATTTCCCTTTACATCGAGTTTACAGAGGATGAGCGTGATCACCAGGACATTGGGCGCCAATCACTATGAACTTTATTGCAAGGGTAGTCCAGAGATGATCCTCAGTCTCTCAAGAGCAGAATCTAGTAAGTTTTTACGATTGCATAATTCAGTGTAATTTTAATTAGTTATCTAATTTTATTATTTTAATTTTATTAAAATAATGATATCTCTACTTGTTTTTTTTTTTTTAGTTCCTTCAGATTTTGCGGCCGTTCTACAAGAATACACGTCCGAGGGATATCGAGTAATCGCCCTCGCGCACAAATCTCTGAACCGTCTTCCGTATGCCAAAGTGCAACGCATAAGTCGTGAAGCCGCCGAAATTGATTTGACATTCTTGGCGCTTATAATTATGGAGAACCGACTGAAACCCGAAACCTCACCAGTGATCGCCGAACTGAACACCGCTTGCATCAAGACGGTGATGGTGACGGGCGATAATATGTTGACCGCACTCTCTGTGGCTAGAGATTGCGATATTGTAAAGCCAGGCACGCCGGTTGTCGCCGTCTCGACGAATCAGCAGAATCAGCTGAAACCGCAAATCTATTTCACGAAGAGCGATAGTCAACCATCACCGACTTCACCGAACGGTCAGCCCGATCTCAGCGAAATGACCGATTTGAACAGCGTGGTTAGCTTGGAAACCGTCGAGAGCGGCTCTTTCGGCAACACCAAGTTGGAGGACGATATCAATTATTTATCGGACGAGTAAGTATTTTTCAGCATCGCGAAATCTATTAAAATAAATAAATATATATAATAATAAAACTTACGATTTATCTGATAATTGCAGTGTACAATACCTAAAGAATAAATACGTATTTGCATTGACGGGAAAAACGTGGGCGTTGATGAAGCAGTATTACCCAGAACTAATACCCAAAGTGGTCACCCGCGGTGCCATTTTCGCAAGAATGTCGCCCGATCAGAAGCAGCAGTTAATTCAAGAACTACAGTCCTTAGGATACTACGTTGGTAAGTGCGAACATAAAAGAAAGCCTATGTTCAAAAGTACAACGCACCTTTAATGGAACGACAAATAAATGTGATAACTCGCAATAAATCTTAATAATCTGATACAAGATTTCTTTTTCCGCAGCCATGGTGGGAGATGGTGCTAACGATTGTGGCGCGTTGAAAGCGGCGCACACCGGGATATCCTTATCGGACACGGAATCTTCCGTCGCATCGCCCTTCACCAGTCGCGAAACCAACATCTCCAGTGTTCTAACGGTGATACGCGAGGGTCGCGCCGCGCTGGTGACCTCCTTTGGCATTTTCAAATACATGGCTTCCTACTCGCTCACTCAATTTATCTCGGTGATGCTCCTCTACAGCATTGAGTCGAACTTGACGGACATCGAGTTTCTGTACATCGATCTCTTCATCATTTCCATATTCGCTTTCTTCTTCGGTCGCACCGGGGCTTATGAGGGCCCGTTGGTAAAAATGGCGCCGCTCAACAGCCTCATTAGCACATCGCCAATACTCAGTTTGATCACCCAACTTCTAATCGTCGCAATTTTCCAATACACAAGTCTCTGGCATCTGCGTCAGATGCCATGGTTCGTGCCATTCAACCCAACCGCAACTGAGGATAAGGATGACGTGGGTTGCATGGAGAATTACACGGTCTTCATCGTCAGTTCTATGCAGTACATCATTCTGGCGGTAGCGTTCTCCAAAGGACCACCGTACAGAAAGTCTCTCTTCACCAATTACGGCCTACTCACCTCCTTCGTTTTCCTTAGTCTCTTTTCCATTTATCTCGCGATATGTCCCTTCGAATGGCTAACTACGTGGTTCCAGCTCGTTCTGCCCAACGATCTGGGCTTCCGTTTCGTTCTAGTTGGCTATGGCGTGGTAAATTTCGTGATTGCGTTACTGATTGAGTATATCTTTGTGGAGTATCTTGTGTTCGGCAAGTTGCGCTATCGCTGGCACGACGTGGATAAATCTCGACGGAAGTTCCTAGCCATCGAACGAGACATGGCGCGCGATTCCAAGTGGCCGCCGATTTCCCAGGAGCCACTTCCGGAAGTAGCGCCGAATTTATTAATTCGGCAGAATGTCACCGAGATCAAAATTGAGAAACGGATCACCGAGTCATGCCTTCCCGCCGACACTAGCTTCATGAATACCTCGCCGATTTGCGCCGGTTTCAAACACTTCGGCTCCGCCCGCGAAGTTACTCTCAATCCCAGATCCCTCTTCGACGATTGTCGAAACACAGTGTCGATGCAGACGGTGCCGTGCTTCGAGGACAAGGACTTGTCGACGAAACAACCAGATGCGGAAACTAAAGTAAAACGACGACACAATTCGGAATCGGCAAATGGCATCAATCGCTACGAGAAACCCTACATGAATCACAATACCAATCCCATTGCCACGCTTCCCAGAAATCCTAACGCAACCCCTCAACCGCAGAAGCTGAGAGACTTCAAGGATGTCTTAGTGCACAAGAGCGACGATCGAGTGTCCAACACCAAGAACGTGCTTGAATTAGATATCCTGCCGTCCTGAGGTTCAAAGCACTCGAAAGATCGGTCGAGAGGTAGCTGAGTACCTTGAAATCAATCCAATAGCTAATTAATTCAGAATATTATTCAATCTTCATTTCTAATCGACGCATTTAGGGCATCGAAGCGATAATTATACGATCGATATGAGGCATAATCTGAAAAGCCCGGATCTTTGACACAGCAATTTCGTGTTTTAAATGCCTGATGCTCTTGTAATCTCAATTTTCGATAAGCTCTCCTTCCATCCGGTATTTGTGATAGCCAGAATACGTATTTGATATCATTAAGATGATGATAATTCGTTTTATGTAAGAAGTGAATGGCGCCCGACTTGAATTTCATACTTGATCAGGCGATTTCTGTGAGTCGATGTGTTTAGTCAGTAATAGTATCCACTACTTGGGGATTAGTGACGTTACTTAAACTATGTAGGAATAAACCGGACATTAGAACAGCATTAAAGCTGTTTAGTCATTACTTGCGATCTCTCGCTATTTAATTAGACTTTATCATTTCATTATTCTTTTGTAGAACGGCTCCTCTTTCGCTTGGAAGTAATTATAATATTTAATACGTAATTTGTTGCATATTTGCGTATGTAATTTATTACATTTATCAATATGTAATTTATATAATTATTATTTAATTTCCTAATCGTATAAATCGCTTTCTAACTTAGGATTATTTATATTTCGACTCAGGCCAGGGTCCCTTTTGACCCATTCCTCCTTTATGCCCTAGTCCTCTTCCTCCTTTCTTTTATTAGAATCCGGAAGCAGAAAAGTATTATTGTTATTTATCTTCGAAAACGAGAAATTGTAAATTGTATATTGTATATTGTATGATATGCAAAGCAGAATCCTCTGGACGGAGCGTAGGGTATTATGTTTTAAAGATCTAAATGTTTACGACAACATTTAGCCCATGATCTTAAAGTGAAGCGTGAACTTCGAGAATAAGTCAGCGTGATAATATCTTTTTTCACTACGATTCGAACGAATACTTAAGCTAACTTGCGACTTACAATTAATCCTCCAAAGTACGTTTAGCTGGCACGAAATTGACATTAACTATCTGGCCGCTATTTCCCGACTTGTTTCCCCGATGCATTTTTTATAGCCCCGAGTTTTATTTGTATTTATTCAAATAGCATGATTGTACATAAGTAATTTATATATAGCGCATAACATATGCGCATTGCATTTTAAGAAACGATAAGATTCGAGAAATAATTAGGAATGATGATTGTGGCTCAATGTGATTGTGAAATTGATTCGTTGCTAATATTGTTAAACGTTCATCTCGAAAGTCATTCCACGATGAAAAATTTGACTTGAACTAGAAATGATGTTGTGCGAGGAGTTTGGTGACATATTTAGGCGTATTACATTAAGTAATGGAATTATCTTGAATATTATGCGACGTTATAAAATAGGCTAAACCGACAGCGATAAACTATTGTCGCTACTCGGAGCCGATTACGTACTGTTAAACAACTAGGTATATCAAGATAAAAAAAATATGTACTTACAAAATATGCGCAACGGATATAGATACTTAATTGCGTTGGTTTACCTACGACGCTACAGTTCGTGTTGAAAAGTAGCGGTAGTCAAATAAAATATGTTTTTAATGTAGACACTGTTTATTCATTTCATCGTTGCTTTTTCTGTAGCGTAATGAAAGGGAATCACAGTGACACTAAAATAAGTTATTTTATATTATATCTGTTACTTTGGTAATATAGTCTCAAATTATAATTGTAATATTATACATACATATAATTATTATAGAATTAATTAAGAATATTGAAATTGTTTGAAAAAAATAATGCAATCAATAATAAAATCAAAAACAAAGTATTTATTAAGCGCAAATTCATACGCATATCATACACGCTTAATTTACAATACATTCACAACGTTATAATTACAACACACTTGCGCCACCCGCTTGTGTCAATAGAGATACTTATATAATATCATATTACACTTAATAGGGAACGTCAAGCCTTTACTCACTTTCGAAACAATATTAACGGAAACACGAAATCGCTTATTACGAAAACGTCTACGACACGTGGATTTCACCCTAAATTACTTTTACATTCCCATAAAATAAAATGGCTTTAATTTCGCTAGACATGGTCCGTTCTCTCGAAGTCAATTAAAATTAATTCCTTTCGTTAAACGCTTTTGTCTTCGTGTCACACTGATTTCTCAAACGTGATTTAAACCTCGGAAATCATTTCCCGACACGAAGGATGCCCGAACTTTGTGTCATTCAAAAGTTCGCGGCTCAAAATTCTCAAGATCCTTCTGAGAATAATTCTCCCGCGATTGAGGACGCGCTACGAATTTATGACATATGTAATCCAGTCAACGGTCTTGGCTACGCGATGATAGATCCCCGGTTGACCTGGTTGCGCGCAGGAGTAACCTGCGGAGACGATGCCGATGAGATACCATCGACCAGTTTTCTCCAACATCAACGGACCTCCACTATCACCCTGAAAATTAAATGGCTTTCTCATATTCCTGAAAAAACATACTGGAGAAGAAGAGACAGAAGAAGAAGAGGAACAAGGGAACGGAACGACGATTCATCGTTCAAACAGTACACACCCACGATGATGAAATCGCTTACCTGACACGAATCTTTACCGCCGCCACGGTAACCGGCACACATCATCTCGTCATAAATGACGACGTTGATGCCATTGGACCGATGCCACCGCTCGCAGAGGCGATTATCGATCACGGGCACGTCTACAGCCTGCAACGTCTTGGGTCGCAATCTAGAACCTAAATAAAGTAATTCGTATAATGAGATAAATAGCTGACAAAAATATATAACAAGATTTTAATTATCTATAGCAAATTAATATTAGAGTTGAGTGTAGGATACTTATTTTTCCATTCAAATTTATGTGTGCGTATGACTCAATGTTTGTTGTATTAATATTGCAAGAAATCATATATTCTGGTAATTGGATCCAGATAAGGCGAGAGATGAAATTTAAAATTATATTAATGGATAAGTATAACACAATTTTTTCACAAGTAAAACGCTACCTGCTTGTAAAGCACCCCATCCCGCGGCCCAACCATATTGTCCCAGAAAATCTTCGTTTTTCTCCGGTAGACATATAGGCGCTATATGAGGCATGTAATGAACCGGTCGATCCAATCGAAGCACAGCCACATCGAACCTGATAAACAACAATGAATATGGGAGATGTGAAATCGCGACAAAGTTTACTCTATTTAGCGCTGACAGATGTGCATTCGAAGTATTCATATTTTATTTATAATAAACTAGTAACACATGCGAACGTACCTGTCCGCCTGTGGCGTAAATTTGAAGTAAGGGTGTACTCTGATCTCTCGAACCCCAAAAGTATAAGCTGGCAGAGATTCACTCGCGGAATTCACTACATAATCGCCGAGGGTGACCTGGACTTGTCGCGCCGACGCTCTGACATTCAAACAATGTATTAAATATTCTAATTAGCATCAACTTATATTTACAGCTTAATAATTGCATGTATGTAAAACAAACATATATGCAGACAGATTATTTCTCACTCACTTCGCAACACAGTGCCCAGCGGTGACAACGTGAAACCGATTGACCAAAGTACCGCCGCATCTACTGGAACCGATCCGTATGTACGCCTATTAAAACAAGAAATTAATTTTAACGATAAGTTCGAAAGCCGAGCAAAGGTATCTAGCATTGCCATCGTGTCTCACCTGCCACGGGAAACTGCCAAAGCCGGCGTCGTCGCCGCCGACAATCCTCCTCTGCGCGATTTGTTTCGAGACGACCGGTATGCCGCAACCTGTAAAACGCAATTGCCTGGATTCGCATGCAATTAAAGTGTCGCCGTTATAATTATATATAGCGTGGCTGTCGGGTCTAATTATTTGGCGTGACGAATTGCGCTAGAGTTGCCAAATTTTCCTTTCTGAAATAGAACGTAGGTGTCAAGTAAATTAATTCCGGAGGAACGGTAGAACTCTTGTAGACAGTAATTGTAGTAAAATAAAACAAATAAGAATCCTCAAATATTCTATGTGTACAGAACATCTGGCAATCCTAACTGTGTGCCACAACCTGTGATTACAATAACGCACAATGACGCTTAAGCGCAGTTCCATAACAATTAACGCCTTTGGAGTCGAACACGCGAACTGTCGAAGGCATGGCATGCAATCGACAGCGACAAAAAAGTTTCTTCTCCGTTCTTCTCTTGCCGAAATTGGACTTGGAGTAATACGATGATTTTTTTAATAGCTTCTTCTATCCGATTTCAATGTTGGACCCTGGCCTGCATTGCTCGTAACCAAGTAATTTCAACGTAATTGAGTAATTCTCAGCGTTACATTGATCACTTACTCAAACATTACCCGACAGATAAAAGAAAAACATTATTCATGATTGTTCATACAAGCCCTTAAGTCAAAGCTGTTGATAAAAAAAATTTCGATAAGAGCATAAGCGTAGATTGATATATAATATATTATAAAATCAATAGTTTGAAATTACTTTCCTTGACAATTATTATGATAATTATTTTACGTAACCATACATGTGTAAACATGCGACACCGTTATTTCTTGAATCAAAATCTTTTATATTCGTTAGATTACTTGAAACTACAAAGGATATTACAAAGATGTTTTTTTTTAATTATAATTAGTCGCTGACAAATTCATGCGCTTATTAGTGTATCGTTTTATATAAAATGATCCCTTATGAAAAACGGTTGTTGACGAATGCAGTGAAGCGTTTTATCACGTAGATTATGAGAAAGAGACGGAGCACGGATTGCCAAAGTTTTATGAGCCGATGGCGATGCAGAAAAACACGTTTCACCATTTAGAAAATTAATCCATGAACGACGACAGCTGTTATGATATCTACATCCATTCGCCTGCTGCACTTTCTACCAATTTCAAGAGTTTGTATTATCCCTTTGTAAGAATTGATCTACGATTTCTATCGTGTAGCTGTTCATTCATTAATTCAGCAAGGATAGTACTTCTTCGTTGAAGCGGACACTTGATTTTGACAAGACCGTTTTTATCTCGTGGTGAAAAATGCAAAGGGACCGAGATCAAGGAGACGGGCATTCATAATCGTTAATAGGCATTTATGGGAATTTAGACGGATAATTGTGCGGAAAACACAATGTTACGATACTGATAAAAATCATTTTCGGACAACCATGCATGGGAAGATAGAAATTCATGCGATTTTATTTAATATGCTTGGATATTATATCACGTGCATGCAAATCAAGAAAACGGAGAAGGCCAAAGGAATATAAAATATGTGTATGTCAAAGAAAAAAGAATTGTGATATTAAAAGAAAAGAAAAGATTCAAGACGATAAATGGGAAGCATCCGGTAAGGAAACTGTGCAATTTCTCGGGTGATAAACGGTGTGTGAAGAAGAAGTGGGACCGAGTGCGTGCTTGGAATACACGCGAATGTGCGAAGTGTGTGAAATAGTCTTGAAATAATTAATGAAGAGAAAAACAATCGACAGGAAATTGGTGGAAGGTAAAAAGAAAAAAAGAGAAGAATAAAGAGACAAAGTAGATGTCATGCTTTCAAGTGCGGTGCTATAGAGTACGGACGGCATGCTTTTCGAAGGAAGGACTTACGATCGTCGCTGGCGGTCTCCGTGTACAAATCCAGCGGAAGCGGCCGAGATTGATCTCTAGGCGACTCGATCAGGTTATAATCAGTGAGAGCTTTAGGGTCTTTCCGCTGACAACACGCGTACATAATGCCACCGCAGCTGCCGTCCAATAGGCCAGCAGTCATCCAGCACATAAGAAAAAATTCGCAGCTCCGTCCGTCCGCGCACAATGTATCGTCGCCTTTCCACAGCGGTCTTTTTTGTTGGCGCGTCTCTGCAGAAAATATGGAAACTCTTGTCTTCCGCGACTGTCAAGTTACGTAGGTAATCGTCCTGAGTGACTGTCGAGCTACTTATGAGCGGCGCGACCGCATTTCCGTCCGGTCGAAGAGGAAATAAGATTCGCAGTTCGCAAGAAGATTCGCAGAAAGGCATCATTGTGGTTACTAATCTAATATCAATCTATTTAACTGTATTAGCCGAAAATAGAAACGATTCCAATAGAACGTAATTCTTCTCATAATCAGAGACATTGTTAAAAATTAAAAAATTATCAATATTAATTAATTAACTATAGACATAATTGTAACTATTATATATTAATACACATTGAATAACACGTGTAACCCTAATGCTAGTACAAGAAATTGAAACTCTTTACAGAATGCAAATCTTTCTGATCAAGTTTCTACTCCAATTACTAATGCTCAATGCAATTATCAATTAGTAATAATAGAAGGAAAGAGGTCGCTCTTCTTACTTCGCCGATTACTCCAAGTCTAACTTCGAAAGACGAAATGCGAGTTAAAATCCAGGAACTGGTTTAAAGCTAGCATCGTAGTAAAACAAAAGAATATATTACAATTTTAACCATTTGATCCTTACTTTAATTAAAGACTACATTTTAAATTAAATTTGCATAAATTATTTGAAAAATATAATTTTGGAAAATCTAAGAACATAGGTATATCTACTTTCATTCCAGCAGGATCATTGTAGTTAAAATCGTCACATTAAGATTACTATAGAATTGTAACTCAATCCGATCAAAAATAGAGTATTGAATAGAAAAGGATTAAACCGATTTTGCTGGAATCTATTAGGATAAAACTGTTCAAGGTAAGTGTAAAAAAGTATCGACATGGTAATATTAACCGTTTCTCCGACAGACTTTCTATAGAGAAACATTTGGGCAATCGTAAAAGGACCTCGTACCAGTTCAGCGTGACAACGATCTACCGTCCGGCGGCAAAGCGCGACGTCGACGATGTCGTAACGATTTCCGTGTCTTGGACCACGACGGAAGTCGTCGACTGTAATGGAAATAAGTTTCGCGCACCATTAAGAAGACGTTGCGCGACTAAACCGTCCGATTTTTACGAGTTTACGCGAGAGGACGAAGTTACCAAGGCGATCAAGTAAACCGACAACTAAGCAGAAATCGCGAACTTGTGGAAGGCATTGAAAAATTCCAGAAGTAACACGTCATTACGGCTAATTCGAATTTTGTGATTCCGCTGACAAGTTGCACGTACCTGTTTCCAATCTGGGGTAATCATCCGGCGTCTGTTTCCGGAGATCTGAAATAAAGATAAGATGCTATTCTGGAAAAGCGCAATTATCGAAAAAACTGTTTCCTACAAAAAAATAAAACCGTTCAATTTTAGTAAAGGAAAAATGCATAAAAATCTCACATAGGATCTGCATAAGGATTGAATTATCTAAAATTAGAAAAAAATATCGACACAAGAATTAATTAACTCCATTCATAACTGTTTAAGATTTAAAAAATACCGTCTGATATTTTACGTACACGCGCGGTCACTATTTATAATAATAAATTAGTGATTATTACGGTTTGTTGCGCTGGCATTACACATTTTATGCGCTTATATGCTCGCGAGTTAGTTCACTCGCTCGCGCCGGAGATAAGTGTCGGTTCGTTTACAATTGAAATGCTTCGAAAGTTTCATATAATACCTCATTTGCATTTGCACGCTTCTCTAAACACTTCAAAGCGCCGATGAAGCGCTATTTGCACAGCAAACCGAATTACAGAAGTGACGGGATTACACGAGCGCACGAAGAAAAGAAAGAAAGTAAAAGGGAAATGTATTTATTTTGCATTCAAAAAATAATGAGCAGCAATAAATACAAGCCTGAAACGTTTCAATATGTCTAAGTATAAGTTTCTAACCCATAATTTCTAATACTGCATTTAAAGTATCGAGAACATGATTTATTGACATGCACGATTTTAAATATTAGAAATTATATGCAATTTATAGTTTGCCAATAAGTTATAATAGAGATAAAAAATATAATCTTACCTCTAATGTCATCTTCGAAATCTGGCAGCTGATTAGATTGCTGGAAAAAAGATCCCGCGCCGCCTCCGATTGGCGGCAGGAAATCGTTGTCGCGAAATATCAATCGCGGCGTCCGATGGGACATCACCGGTCTATTGTAATCGGCGATCGTGGGAGTTCCCCAAAGAGATTTGTGCTGCCTCCACGAACTGGGGAATTGAGCCTGAGGAACGAAACGCGCGACCGGATGTGACCCAAGGTTCCTGCCGTGGGGTGATATCGGACCACTCTCGAGGAGATAAGCAGATCCCGTCGGATATCGTACGTATCTCCGCCGGCGGATTGCCACGAACCCGGTACGATTGGATCTCCCCCCATCTCTTCGCACGTCGATAGCCGAGAAATCGGAGTTCCTGAAGCGCCGCACCTCGCTCGCCATCAAGCTCGAAAAAAGACTCAGGACGACTGCAGCGAAAAGCCAATGACGCGGCCTCGATGCACCCATCGTTTTACTGAAGGATTAGAAATTATTGCTCAAGATCAAGTGCTCATTAAACTTTAAAAAATTAAATAACATATAACGCATAATATAAATTATTATTTATAAAAAGATTTATTGTAACAAGATGTATTTTGCATATATTTTATATTTCTAAACGGTATCAGGTAAGAGACGCGCGTCTGAGCGATCTTTCCGTATGCTATAATATTTGAATCCTAGACAATCTGTCACCACTCAATTCAGAACCGAGGATTTTCTCCTCGGAGTTTCACGAGTCGTTAATCATCATCGGGCGCCATATTAGAACTGATTCCTAGCGAAAGGAAATGCACATCGAACTCGCAGCCAAGTGGAATCGTCGATGATTCTGGTCCAACTTCGAGGAATGCCACGCTACTCGTACTCACATAATTATCGGTTCACACAAACAGCGGTTTTGCGGTGAATCGAAGAACTTTCTTTTGGCACTGAACCGTCCATGAACACATGTTCTCGTTTATGAAACGATAAAAATGATGTAGAGGTAGATAACGTGGGATGTTTTTAGAAGATGAGAATTTTTAGGGATTATTTTTCTTTTCTATTTACTGATAATTTTTTTTTTACTAAGCTCCTCCAAAATATAATCTACAATCGCTCGTAACGAAAAGTGTCTTCGATCTTCAACATCTTAGCAAAGAATGAACCATTGTTTCTTTTAAATTTAGATTTTGTTATCTGCAATTTAGAGTTGACAACTAGATCTTATATGACTCAACGCATGGAGGCAAACGAAACAAAGTGGAAAACAACTTCCGCGTGAATTCCTCTTGACAGGACGGGGACAAAATCCCGTTTGCGTCACGCTCCTTCGTAACGAGTGAAAGTAAAGAGGTTCACCCGGAACCAAAGATCATGGCATTTATACATGAGAAAGATTCACCAAACGTGCTTAAATTCACCAACATCTCTGTCGAATGAAACTATCGCCTACGAACGGCATTAGTGAGAGAAAACGACGTGCTAAAAAAAACTTTAGCAAGGCTTCCTCGTACATTAGGCTTCCTCTAAGGCCTGAAACTTGTAAATCTCTATTTTTAACCGCTCATGTAATTAAAACATTAGTGCATCAGCTTCTTAAAAAATAATTAATTTTGTATTACTTAAATAATCAGTAGATTCTTATTATAAGGATAAAAATATAATAAATGGATTTTTTCCAGATAGATTCTTTCAAAAACCAAATGTTCACGCGCCTTTGATTGATATTGATTGATCGTTACCTCATGTTTGGCAGACAAATCGAGAGCAGCTATCAAACCGTTAGAAATGTTAAAAAGGAAAATAAAAGGGGAAGGATATAATTGTTCGTTAAATAATCTTGATGGACGGCCTTGCCGGGCCAGGGCCAATCGTGGCAGAAAAGATCAACGGTTCGATGTGTTAGTAGGTCATTGGCTCTACGTCGCGTGGATCCACCAGAAGTGAAAGTATACGTCTTGCGTGCACGACAGTGTGAAGTTCACGTTCACGCAGTGCCATCCGCCGCCCCGACGACGGAAGTTACAAATCGCTGCTCACATCGTTCTTCAAAACCTCCCACCTTTTGTTCCCTCTACTTATTTCCTTTGTTCCCTGCGAAACGCCACGCGAATGCACGCGAATCCGTTGCACACGATGATTTTCACCGTGAAAGTGTTCGATTACTATAACGTGATCCCCTTTGCCCAGATCTTTAACTTGCGTTTCCCGACATTATTGTTTTTCTTTCTCTCGCGAATTACAGATAACGAAATGCTATGATTTTCTTTTTAGATTTCCAGCTCCGTCAAGCGTATCTCAATGGATGTAAAAGACAGATAAAAGTGTATTAAATTGTGAAATCGAGCTGTAATGTTGAACACGCATTCTGTGTATACTGACATATTATATACGTTATACTGCTTTTCTCTCTCAATGCTAAATACTTTGCTAATAATTTAGTCAAATTTGTTTTTGTTACTATTAATATTGTTACACTTCACCCTTTAATTCATTAAAGATTAAAGACAATTAATTTTTGCAACAGTTAATGAAATCGCTAATTCTGTATCATCAGTTGTTTACCGCGTCCGTTTTCAGCTGTCAGTGAAAGCACGTATGTATATGCAAGCACCCACATGGATCGGATCTCCGATCACATCCCTTTTCTTTTCCCGTGCGGTCCACGCGCAGCCCGCGCGATGCGGCATATCGAATTCCGTATGTGAATCAACGTTAAGAACATGAAGACCTATCACTTTCTCCTGGCGTCGCGCAGGAGCTCGCCATTACTTTCGCCCAAATCGAAGGATAATTATTCTCTCGTGCACGTTTCGCTGAGCTAGGATACGATTTTCCTTCGACGCATCGCATACACCCTAATAGCTAACAACAATAGAATCGGCCAAGCATTACAGAGAAAAGCTTTGCACGCGCCGCCGAGCCACGACGATAATGTCGACGATAATACACATACGCATCCGGAATTATATAATATAACTAAATAATATCGCTGAAAAATGAAGCGCATTACATCGTGCGCGCGTTATTAAGCGTATCAGTGGTATCTATTACCGGCGCGGAATTAATTTTCCGTATAATGCATAAGAGAATAATTCAGAATTCAATATCGAAAAATATTATATTTCAAAATTGTGTATTTTATATACTTCAATAAGTACTCTAATCATTACACGTATCTAATGAAGATCATATAGCCGAGGTTCTCCGTAATGATAGCAATAATATGCAATGTTGGAATTTACAATTATTTAAGTACGTTTCCAGGATCATTTCACTTTTCACTTGTCGCTCTAATTCCGCCATAATTTTTTTTCTTATAAATCAACAATTATTAAACTGTCATATTTAATTACCATTTAGATAGTAGCTAACTCTTAATGTTGCTGATAATATACTCTAGCTGTATAAAATGTAGACCGAGCTTCAACCTTCAAATTCACGTATATCGAGTGAAAAGATTCCTTATCTACCAATCGCTCATTCGTTGCTGTAATCGCACCGGATATAGCATATGTGGCAGCTTTTGTTCTTTTTCTTTTCTCTGCCGAAGCAAAAGATTGAGAAACCGCAGGTAAAAACCTTGAACGGACCCCGATATAACCCGATATAGATATTCGAAATTCGTCTTTGTGCTTAATGTGTTTCGAAAACACATCCGAGTTTCCTTTCGGAGGATAGAAACCGGTTTCTTCTCCGAAGAAATCTTGACGTCGCAACTGCTGATCTTATTCACGGCCTTGAAAAGAGTAAGCATTTTCGCGGTCTAATTCACCGATATCATTCGTGACGAACACTTTCCATTGTGTAACGAATCTTTTCTCGTTAGCGGCTTCGTTTCTGGGCCATTTTCAGGCTCGGAGATGATGGATGTGCAATAACAACGAGCAATTGCTTTTCAGCGAACAATTATGTAAAAACCGCGTACCGAAGGAGAAAAATCAAAACAACGATTAATCGAAATATTTCTATTGGTTGTTTGCTTTGTGGAGAACTGCAAGATATATACTTGCTCTCACGACGCGACGCTTAGAAGAGTTGAATGACTAGAGTTAAAAGCCTACTCGTCCAACGACTCTTCGGAGCCCACGTTTCTCTCTTTAAGACTTCTATCAAATTCTGTTACGTAAACCACGAGAAGTGTTTGGGCAACGCGTGTACAACGGTACCGAAGCGTGCATCCTCAATGCGACGTCGCGTTTCGTTTTGAGAAAGAACGGAAGTACTTTCACTGCCTACGAGGATGGCAGTTTAAAAAAACCTTCTCTGAGGCGCCATGTGACGCGAAATTCGTGCTTTAAACCGGCGATCACGCGCTCTTGCAAAACCGTGTCTTCTTTCCGAAATCAGCGAAACTTTCTTTTCGTATAAAATTAAGGAAAATGTACTGCTCTCGTGACTGTTTGTCGACCGCCATTTTGTATCTTTGAAACAAATATCTGTATAAATCGTGTTAATTAATGCAATTGCTTGATAAAGTTGGAGTATGCAGGTGAAATCTCCGCGCGGGAGATTTAATAGACAATCCAGTCACGTAAAATCAATTATTTAGTTATAAGAAGACTTTTTTAAAACCAATTTTAGTATAATTACAAATTATCTAAAATTGATCTTCAATTGAAGCATTCTTTTCTTGACAGCCTTCTATTATTAAGCCTATTATTAAGAAACCACTAATATAACGATTATTAAACTTAATATCATATTATGTTGAAATCCAAGTTGAGAATCTGACACCGATTGCTTCCATGCATCAAAATCACCGCACGCACCGGCTTGCGCTTTTCGTTTAACACACTTTTTATACGTAAGAAACGGCTGATAGCCTCTCTTTGGAAAGATAGGTGCTCTCCACGAAGCCGATCTTGCTTTCTCCTCGCTTTTATAGTAACTGTCGTTTAATCACACATTAAGCTTAATGAAACAAAACGAAACTGAGCATTCCGTTCTGCGTGCCTTCATCCATCGCGCCGATTCAGACAATAAATCGAATAAATTTGATCTGCTTTGAGATGTGTTCTCTGTGTATGCGATTTATCGTTCGTACAATTAAGCGCGCGAAGAAACGCCCCGGGAGAAAGTTTTCATTTTCGAAATTGAGTTAATCACTTTATGCGGACCAACTTGTATTGTTAAAAAAAAAAAGAAGACACATGTTTCTGATCGTGAGATAGATCTTTCAGTACGTTGCACTATGTGTTTTAGAAAACACCTGCCTCTAATACTGTTTCTCCGTGATAATGAACTATACATTATAATGACGATCTCAAATAAACCTCAAATTACATCTTGTTACAAAAGTGCACAATCTTTTCTCCTTCAAATTGTTTTCTCTCTGCTAAATAAGTAATATTCCCCTGCTCCAGTTTTAAGAAGTATTTTCTAATCTTCTTCACACCAAAGCTACAGTGTTCATTAAATTTTGTTTCTGTCTAATTCATGAGAACTATTCCCAGATTCCGCGCGTATTTTTTTTTTTTTTACATCAGCGTTTTAAGATTAGAAAATAGAAAACGCGAGAAATAAAATAGACCATTCTACGAGAGGGGGAGACAAATCGGCGTGAGACTGCACTCACCGATTCACCAAACGTGACCTTCCCGGATTTCTCCTCGGCTGATCGAAGCAATGCGAGCGATTTCTCAAGGGGAACCCACCAGGGCACTACTCCTGCCGCCCTCTCTTCTGCGACCTCTTCGTCTGCCTCGTATGACCGAGGTAGTCCTCAGCACCATAACACAATTGAAGGTACCGTCGCGACGGGTGGCTGTTTCGAAGAATATCACCGCAAGATATTCTTCGTCGTTGATTATCCTCCAATTCCACGATCACGTCTCACGAAACGCCCGTGCACTCGCGATTTATATATCCAGAATAGCGAGGACCAACTGACGAGATTCTGAGATTGTATTTCCGAAACTACTACGAGAAGCTAACTTCGCGTATTCGCGCGTTATCGCAATGCGATAAGGTCTTGTCACTTCGGTGACTAACGAGGTTGCCTCGGCTAAATCTTCAGAATGCCGTCTAGGTTCTTCACAGATCGGGGTTCCCATCAAACTTTGAGATTCCCCTTTTCCATATCTTCAAAATGCCGCCGTCGCGAGTATGCCTCTTTCATTTTTTCTTCACTTGCACTTGCTTTCGACAGACAACCGATCCTATCTTCCACATCGGAGATTTTTCAATCTTTCGATCTGATCCCGAAAAGAAAATCTTCTTTAACGGGAAAACCCAACACTTCGTGGACGACCGATGGAGCGTGTCGATTACCACAGGGTGGCGAAGCTCCACGCCGTGTGGAGGGCTCGCACCATGTCTCTATCCTCTCTCGTCGAGGGGCCCCGAAGAACGCCTGCTCGCCTGCTCGTCGTCGGTGTCTGCCGGCACCGCTACGTCTGCTCTCACTTTCTCCGTCGAGTAGTTTCATTTCGGTACGTAAAACTCTCTCGCAGCGTTTCCCCACTATGCGTACGAGGCGACAGCCACCGGCGCCGCCATCAATCCTTAGCATTCGAGTTAAAAAAAAAGACTGACCGATGCTCACGGGTAAGACTCGCGATTGTCCTTCGATGATCCAAAATGATTCTTTCCCTACCCACAGCAAAATATATCACCAAGATACTTAAAAGATATCTGAAGATATGAGAATATCCCAGAGACATCTCCAAGATTATAAAAAACCAGGATTATTTTATCTCAGATATGATATCTGATTTTGCATACATATCGGATATCTATGCCTCATTTAAAATCAGATATGTTATATACAACCCAAATAGCAAGAAAAAAAGAAGAATTCTTCTTAAATTCTCGATTTATAAAATTAAGGTATATGTTCACATATATTCATATATAAAGATGATAATACATTTGATAATGCATGATAATGCATTCTCCTGTTGCACCGCATTAAAAGTTCAAAAGATAATACATCTCTGATTCGTAATATTTCTCCACGCTTTACTGGGTCGCTGTGAATATTTAGGAAGCAGATCGAGACAATTAACTGCAGTCGAGAATGTTCTGAGAATGAGCGTTGTTTTACTGACCATTGTTTTACTGAAAAAGAGCATGAAAAAGAGGAAACTTGAATTTGTGTGTTACAAATAAAGTCTCGTTCTTATTATATACATATTTAATAATGCAATTTAGTAATTGCATCCACCACGGTCTTCAGATTAATAGATTAATAGTCTAATTAAGATAATTAATAAAACATTCGCACGATCTGAGTTAATGCTATTTAAATCTCTAGTGGAATTGTTTGTAAAATCGATTTAAGATTTTAGACAAGTCCTTAACTCGTTGAGACCAACAATTCAATCTATTAGAAAAAAGAAGGTGCCGTTTTATTCGAGATATTCCCGTTCTCGCGAATTTACGATGGGCATCAGGAAATCGTTGCGCGGTAAATTATTATTTAAGCGGTGGAGAAAGTCGGTGACAAGTTGAAGAAAGGCGATGGGACAATTACAATAAGATTATTTTTCGGAGCAGTGCTCTGATGTGCTATTGTCATGCTTGGATTCGCACGAAGACGAATTGCCATTATCTCAAGAACTTTGCGATCGACAAACGATGACAAACAGTCTTAATCACTTTTGAGATCGGCCTCCGTCAATTATCATAACATTCCTGCGCGCTGATCGTGTAAATTACGGATCTCGTGGATCCGTTTCGGTAATATTGCGATTGCAAGAACGTAAGACGAGAATGTAGCAATCAATTTGCTTTTTTTAACGACGAGTTAATCCCATAAAAAAACCGAGAAAGTGATATTTTATGATAAAAATGTGTGCGCGTTGATTCATCAGTTGATTCATCGATATATACGATAACTTTAGGATCTCAGACAATTTTTCTAATTGTAAGTGAAAGAATCGTGGAGATATCTGACTTATAGAATTGCTGCAAAAAATTAACGCTATTAGCAATATAAAATAGAAAAATCATACTATAAAAAAGTTGGAAGCACAAATCGTTACTTATACGGTTTATGATGTGTATACAAACGTTAAAAATTTATGCAAATTATATTCTAGCTGAAAACGAAAGTAAGCGATGCTTACATACGTCATGTACGTGTTATTAGCTCCTTTCTCCTTTTTGACACCTCCGACCTCCGACTAAGACATTGAATTATATTTTGTTACATGAACTAACTCTTTGTGTAAACGATCCAGCTGACCACAGCAAGCTTGAAATGTCTATACATCCGCATTAGTGAGAGTGACAACATGCATCATTAAATATGCGAGATCAAGTTCCAGCGAAGTGATAAATTCCTATTGCTCGTAATTAGAAATTTCATTTCAATTCGATCTTTTTGCTGTAACATTTCAACTTTTAATTAATTTTTAATGTCGCCAAATATACGATGCTTTTCGTGTGCTTGCTTTAACACAACATGAAGATAAATGTATTAATTAAATCTAATTAATGAGGCTCGTGAGCAGTGAATTGCATCTATTAAAAAGGAAAATCGGCATGAAGAATGTGCTGAATTAAAATCGAAAGTGTTCTTCGACCAGATTCTGTCGTAGAGAGCGACTCGCGACTGGGAATGTACGCAAGGTGTGCAAGAACTTGGTCGAAACCGGAGAGTACGATCGCGAAATCATCGATGCTTCTTTTATTTGTCTAGATAAGTCGCCTATAGCACCCGCTTCTAGAGTCAACCAAGTATAACTTTCTCCGTGAACTTCGAAAGTCCGGTGTATCCATCGCGTTTATCGCGACTCCGCGACAGGTTCACGAACAAATTATGTCTCTCACCGCCGGAAGTTGGAGAGTTTCTTCTTCTTCTCTTCTTTAGATATCACTCTCTATAACGATTATTACCCCGCGCGGAAAGAGAAATTTAGATCTTTCAGAGTTGCATGTTTGTAATATGTAATAATTAAGTAAACAAGTGTTGGAATATCAAAACGTTTATCTTTTATTTTTAAACTTGTCTAAAAGCAATTACAGTATTTTTTAAGTAAAATGCCTGTACTTAGAAATGTTTTAGGTATTATTTTGTAATTAGAATTATATCGGATCGCATGCAATCCACAACTCCTAAAAGCTCGATGCACAAATTGTTAGCTGCTTCACGCGTGCAAATTCGTGAATTAATATAGGAAAGTATTAATATAAAGAAAAGAAAAAAGGGGAAGAAACAGGATCACGTATTATTGTGCAACGTTAAAGGAAGCCCAAGATGCCAGGATGTAATTAGGCGACGGTGCGACATTGCACAGTCTTTTGCGCATACATGACATGCCTAGGCAACTATTGTGACGTGAATAGATAAACATCGATGGAATGTAATGGCTAACGCACGTCAGTAATATTAACCGGAGGAACATTGCGAAAATGCGTGGCTAAAAGAGTGACGTCGTAAGTACAACACACGTCATTACACTGATGTATTAGCGAGCATTGAGTAACGAGTTTATCTAATAAGCAATCATTTCCGCAGAGAAAAAAAAAGATAGATGATGAATGCGGTTGTATATCCTCTGTCGAAATCGAGGATGTATATTTGACGAACTTATGGTGCGATAAGCTTGTTAGCAACTTTGTTGCGCGTCATTAGAATAGAATCTATGTTGCAGACGATAAGCGCGTATATCTTTAAAACCGGATATAAATGGTGACCAACCACTCAGGATCGCATGATGATATCAAAAATATAAAAAAATTCTTATTTTTTAAAATCAATTCATCATACTCGTACATTTGAAATCCATTATTTATCGCTTATTATGAAGAGTAATAACATAACATAATTTTGTTAATGACTAAGAATTAATAAAGATCAGAGTATGAAAAGTTAAAAAGCGTAACATTACTTTATATTCGAGATACATTAGGTAAGTTTAATTCTAGGAATCAAGCTTATGAAAAGAAAATCTTCTTTATCTCAAAAATCGTAAAACAATCGTCTTAAGTGGCTACTACTGTATGTGCAACACATAAGAGTGACGTTAATTAGAGCGATTTAAAAGGAATCTGCATGTAATCTTCCTCGTAAAAGGAAAATGTGTTATTATGAGTAGACTCCTCCTCGTATTTGCTCCAATAATTTGCAAGGCTTATTGCTTTATAAATGATGTATTAACTCTGTTAGAAACTCTGTAAAATATTGTGCATCGTGCGTTAAATGTAATATTGAACGTACGGGTGATCTTAAATAAAGTACTAAAGCGAATTGCTCTTAATATGATATCAAACGGTTAACTAATCTCAGATCTGCTTTATTTCCATCTTATAGTTTTTGTTTTATTACATTGATTTCTCCTCTTGTAGATTATAATAAATTAGAATTTAATTTAAAGTAATTTTGTAGAATGTAAATAATCTTTTAATGAGATTAGGGAGTCAAGATGAAACTCTAGTCCTCTAATGCATCGCTAGTCACACTAACTTCCTTTCGCGACCCATATAGATCGGCTTGGCGAATATATACGCCGGCGAATGTACACAGCCGCGTATATCGACGCAAGTGTATACGCAAGTGTACATCTCTATGCGCGAAAGGGACTTTACTTTCTCAAGCACGCGACCGGCGTCACTCCATCGGCAGCTCCTCTTACTTTCTCTCCCGCACGTTTTAAAAGTAGGTCCCAAATAGGATTAAGCGATCTTTGAAGAGTCTTATACCACTCGATCCGCTACTTGTGTTGCACGGCGCTTTGCCTGCGGTGTGCCGCTAATTATATAAACAAATTGATAAAAATTGATATAAAAATTACGACTGAGATATGAAAGCGCGATGTGCAATCTGTGGTTACTTAACCGCAGTGCTATCTCTGTGACTGATAATTCTTTCGCACTTGTTAATAAATTTAATTTAAAACCCATCTTTTCTCAGGAAAAACTTAATAAAAAAAATCAACACATTAAAATTCTCCATATTGAGTATTCTTCGTATTTTTGGTTGTGTTGATTAATTTCTACTCGAACGGTTCTTTCCAATACTCATCGCTCGTTACACGCATTTATCGTCGGCTTTCTAATCGATAAACGCGTGAATCTCGGAGGGATAACTCTGGTGTTCGCTCCACTTACGTCTTCACGGCGTCGTGAATGGTCAATTACCCTCGCAAATGCATCTCGCGGCGGTGCATTCATAAAATGCAAACTACTTCTCTTATCTTCGTTCTACTACATAAAGGCAAGCCGTTTCTGTGTCTTCGCGCACATTTTTTTAGCATGTTACTCATTTATTTTGTTATGTTACATTCGTCTTTTTCGCGAGCACGAATGTCGGATTGGCTCATTCGATATGCCGCTTAATTAAGATAATAACAAGTTGAGATCTACATCGTAATCCAGTTTTATTGGCCGTTTGACTGGATTAAATATTTGCCTCTAATTGCATTTACGTGCGCCACGCGATCGCCGTGCGATGTAAAATTTTATATAATGCGGTCTCAGAAGTATAAGTCTCTTTTTTTTCTTTTACTTGTCGCTTCTTATACATGTACTTGTCCTCCTCACTTTCAGCGAAAGTGAATGGGACGCGACGACGTTTCTAATCGGCCAATTTGCATCAAAAGCTACTTGCGCGTAATCGAATGTTATAGCTCCAGTATAACGATCGTAAATGTCACGAGATGAGTTAGAGATTGATATGTAGATCAGTATGTAAATTCATAATTTCACTCATGTGTATATATGCGTACAATAAGATAAAATCCACTAAATTAATACGCTTGATCATTATTGCATGATTTCTCAGTTTCTTATAAGATTTAGGAACTTTTATTTGCAATGGGATAGTGAATTGTTAAGAAATTCTAAAATTTCACAATCAAAAAATTATCGCAAATTTTTATCACGCTATTCTAAATCAACGATTAAATATTGGGTTCTTGCTCTCGAAATTTAACATTATTTATATATTTAAAATACTGACATTTGCAATATTAGGATTCTCTCTAGTGGTAAACTTCATTATGGTCGATAATGTTGATATTCTTCTTTACTTGCTGAATAACTTGTGGCACGTGGGCTACGCAGTAGTAGTATGCTCATTGATGCTGGATGGAGAGGGCACAACCAAACGAAGCAAAAAAAAAAAAACACGTTGCTGCAGCTGATAGTGCTCCGCTCGGCAACGTGGTCGGCGTTCGGGCGTTGTTGATTTGATACTCTCTTGAGTGCGATTGTTGCTTTCAGTTTAGTGCGTGTTGCTACGCTCAAAAGTGATTGACGTAATTCAACAAAATGAGCATACTAAATCGATTTTCGCGACTCCCTCGTCTGAGCGCTTTCTATCACAAAAATGTACGTCGTCGATATAATAAACAAACCTCTGCTTTATAGTTCGCCTTTAACCTTATTTCTCCCTAACCTGAACTAATGTTCGTAAACAATGATACGGTAAAATTATGATGACCTAGCTGTTGAAATCAACCTAACAATCTAGCTCGAAATCATAGGCCTCTTCTAGAGGAAGTAAAATAAAATTTGCTTTGCTCTTAACTTGGCATTTTCTCAAATGTTCCAGGTCTCTCGCTTTTGCACAAAAACCGACGGTCCACCGATACCCACGAATGCCCTGAAGGACACGTACAGTGCCAATGAACAATCTGGAACCGGAGTGATATACGACAAAAAGCCATTTAGAATACACCTTCAAGCTGGCAAGAATTACACGTGGTGTCTCTGCGGACGAAGCAGAAACCAGCCGTTCTGCGACGGCACGCACAGAGACATTTTCCTCAAGATAAAGCTCAGACCCATACGTTTCACTGTTTCGGAGACTAAGGAATATTGGCTGTGCAACTGCAAGCAGACGTCGAACCGACCTTTCTGCGACGGCACGCACAAAAGGCCGGACATACAGGAGACAAGAACATAAAAGACATGAAACTGTACTGTTGATATAGCATCATGAATTTCGAAATAAAGATTACTTTTATGATATGCCATGCCGTTTGTAGATATCTCGAGTCGTGTATATAATATACATACATCTTTGTAATTATTGTTACTGGAATACAATATGTTCCATTATTAATAAAAATATCTTAGATATCACAAACAAAAATAATCCTTTGTTTCTAAAAATAATCCTATTTTATTTCTTAGAAAATAATTCTCGACCAAACTGATGAAATAAAAATATATATAGAACAAACGTAAATTGAAGAAGTAAATGATTAGAAAATAGAAGACATCGAGGTTGAACCGCGATATCGCTTTTGTTTTATCTTTTACTATGCACGACTTCAATGCTTCCACAATTGCACAATTATCTTGTCCGTTTGATGTGTACTTCCGAAGTCGGAAACACGTAACATTCGCATTTCCGTCGTCAGAAAGAAAATGCAGAACGCGCGTTACATCAGTCGCAGTGCGTCCACAGTGCTCCGAAGTAATTAATCGTATTCCCTTTTAAAATATTAACGAAATGCCAAGCGTTAACTTGATATTGTTTTTATTCATTATATGTGCAGCGTATTCAATTACCTACTGCGATCACTGCTGCTTAATCAATCGCCATGAGTTACCGCAATACGATCTAATAATGAACAATTCGTGCTCGAGTCAACCGATCATATCGCGAAAGATAGTCTCCAACGTGAGCGAGTGCGCAAAATTCGCCGCGTCGAAGAAATCCCTCGCCTTCAATTTTATTTCCTCGAGAAACCGCACCGGTACGCGAATGGCAAACATTTAAACGTAATTGCGGCGTGTAATTATGATCATTTCACGTGATAGGCCCTCATGATTATAGCGGAACGTAATGCGAATTACAAGTGCAACTGTGTTGTAAAACGCGGTGTAATTAGTCGGTTCAATTAACGTGATTAATTCAACGTACGTTTCGTGTAATTTCCCTGGCGTATATTCTTATGATGTTTCTTTACTGACACGCAGGTGGGCGAGAAAACTCGTGTCAAGCTCTTCAATGTCCCGAAGATTACAATATGACCACCCTCGTGGCTACTCCAAATTGCAATTATTACAGCATGTACCACATTTTATCTCCGCCCGGTAAATGCAATTATAATTATTCACATCAGAGCCCGCGTAAAGATCATGCCATGAAATTTATCCATTATTAACACACAAACCATATTAAATGTTATACACGCGTCCGAATTTATTTTTCGAACCGTAAGCTCTTTCGACATGTTATTAATTAAATATTATTTACTTTCAGTGAATGCCACGATGGAGTGTATTCCCAAAGCGGGGATGTTCATGCTCTCGTCTGAAAGTCTGAATTATACGGAGGCACGAAGTTTCTGCCAGACGCAAAACGCATCGCTCGCGCACATAATTAGCGAGGAGCGCACAGAAGGCCTCGGCAAATTCGTGTCACATAATCTTACCAGATTCGTGGGTCTGAGCAGTGAAAACAAGGAGAGAATTTGGAAGAACGAATTCGGTAATTCGTGACTACATATATATGTCTTGCTTGCAGCGAGATAATCTTTCAAGCCGCATGCCGAAAAGTATCTCGACAGAGAACTCTGAAAAATATATGATTTTTGACAGGCGAGTCCTTGTCTTGCTTCGACTATCGAGCATGGGGCGAGGGGGAACCGTCGTATTCGAAGGGCTGTGTCGCTCTCACAAAGCTGCCTGCCAAAAACTCGCTGCCCTTCTGGAAAGTGATACCTTGTCGCGCATCGCTGCCGTTTATCTGCGAACTCTCGCCGTTGTCTCCAGAAGAATCGTCGAAGCAGCAGCGTCATAAAACTCATAAAAATCATCGTCGCACATAATACAATTGTATTTAAATGCAATTATACATTTTAAGAAGAAATAACAATTGTACGTGACATAAAAATAAACTTACGAACGCAAATTATTGACTTTTATTAAAGAAACTCTTACCTCGAGCTGAACGACTATTGAAGTAGAAACAAGAAGTAGCCTTTATCATATTATTATATGCATAGGATTAACTTAAATCAATTCTCACCGTCTTTAATTCCCACATACAATACGGACCATTCTCGTTCTGCTTTTGTATTGCGCAGATACCATTTAGCAGTGAGTGATAAGGTCGGAATGAAGGCAGACATTAAATATGTATAGAGATTTTAATGTAGGATTACAGGACTCCAGCATTGCGTATATAGAGAGTGACTTCACTCTCCGATGGCTTTATTTACAGGTACGATTGTTAATCCGAAGTATGCACGGTTGGACACGTTGACAAAGGAAGGGAAAATATATTTATATAACTCTCACTCGATCGCGCTGCGCTTACACATGTATATGTACATAATAGGCCTAACGTTAATAACATTAAAAATCGTTTCGCTCGGGTCGTTAACTCCAGTCTCCTTACGTTCTAGAGCATGCTTTCTACAGGGATATCACTTAGCAACTATGCAGCCAAGACAGCTGTACGCTGCCGCATGCGTCCGACGCTTTTCGACAGGATATTCATCGAGAACAGCACGCTATAGCGTGATATAAAAGTGATCTCGATAAGATTCGATGTCGAACAACACACAATCAGAAATAAGTCTGCCATTATATTAGTCTTACAACCTCATTAGCGATATTTATTCGCCATAGCGCCGTACATAGTGATAGATCGAAAGCGTGTGAGAGATAGTTGCATCGTCATTAATACACGATCGATTACAATCTGTCGATTTTCACTGGCATTAGGATAATATTTGGGACGCGATACTTTTAGAATAAAGATTTCGTTACGATCGTTTCTCGCATGTTCTCACTCGATGCGCAGAATTAATGCTCAACATTGTTATATTTACAGATTAACATTTTCTCAATGATTCTGGGAAACACCCATTGCATTTCAAACAAATTCTGGAAGTTCGGTGACAAACGGAAAGGCGTTATAAATTCCTAAGTACACGTCTAATTTTTAATTAACGCATTTATATCGTTTTTTCAAAATGGTCACATTAACATTAAAGTGGTGAATGATTGTGTTTATTTAACGATTGAATCGCAAGAGATTATTACGAGGGAAGACGATGTAATAGTGCCTGTAATCGTGCGAAACTATGACTAACTGATACTTGACAAACAACTGTTCGTTCTAAAAAATATCTCCAAAAGACATAAAATGCAACCAAATATTTTAATTGAGCTCCCACGGATCCTGATTATAAAATAACTACTCAAAACGTATAAATTATAGAGAAAAAAATCAGCAAAAGTTCTCTCGAACTCGCTTAAAAACTATTATTGTCACGCGTTACACTTGCAAGAAGGTGCATAATGGTGTCGCATTTGTAAACCGAAGCTTTGTATACCATGTGAGTGAACATATATTCACGTAAAAATTGTCCCGTTCAAACGACTTGATCTGCAGCGAAATATAAAAGTATAAAAAGAGGTGATTACAGCGACGTACGAATCTAAACGTGGTCTCGTTTATCTTGAACTTTCTTTTGTAAGCATGGTCTCAGTATTAGATGCCGATTGAGAGAGTTGCCCTTGAGTTCTAATTAAAATGAACGCGTTACATATATATTATGCAAATTAATACAATCTTGTACGGAGTTACAAAGAGAAGCGCTTCAAAATTATCTACGATACTCTACAAATATAAAGAGGTACCTCCGTCGTTAAAAGCCATTGCGCTTCGTTAAAATTAGAGCTCGTTAATTAACTTCGAGCTATTCTTGCGATGCCTTGCGATTAAATTTTCGAAACAGCATATGTGTGTCGATAAAAGCGTGCTTTAAATAATGAATGATTTAGGTCAATATATCGAAATGATACCTTCTCTAAAAAAAGAAGGAAAATCATGTGCAAACTATTCAATACATAAATTTAATTACTCAAAATATATATATATATATTCAAATATTATAGCCTTACGATAATTAAGCCAACTTATGAATTGCATATTGGTATCTTTCTAATGTTCTTTCTAATGGGGACGGATTACATGTAAAATAAAAACTTACGTTTGAAATAATAATTCTTTTTACCGCATCGTAACTTTTCCTCTCTAATTTGAGAAAATATTTCACTTAACGTAATATAAATTTTTTTTCTTGCAAAATCTCTTGCAAAACTTATTATGGCTGTTAACGTACATTATGCAGTTAAAGTATATTTGCGAGACATTATTAAGTGATTGAGCCGCCCCAAAATATATTTCGTTTTATACACGAACCTTAAACACTGTGCGGTACATTGATAAATTGCAATTCGACCAACATATACACATTCGATTATCAAGTAAATATGATAATTGTACTGCTTTTCAAACCTGCCAGGTTCCGCAGTATGGAACTATTGATTGCTCAAAATTAATGGAGACGAGAGAGAATAAAATATATATATATATATGTATATATACATATTATTCAATGTATGCATATCTGCATAAAAATAAAGTCTCTTTTATATCAACCTGATTAGAGGAAATAGCTTTCAGTCCACTATTGTTAGTTAAAGTATTAAATATATTTTATGGAATACTGATATAAAAAATTAAATAGCGTCTCGTATTTCCTCTCATATATCTCTAATCTTTATTCATTAGATTTTACACCATATTTACTTAAAATTCCATTTTCATAAAAAAAATAAAAACTTTTTTTTATATTCAACACGTTTCGCGAATGTATCGAACAAAGCTGCTAATCTGTCGTTCAAAGCGGCCTACAATGCATTCTTATAGTTTTATCGTCCTGTCATGATACTTTCATGATATTTAGGACAGAACAGAAGTTTTTTCATTCATAAATGTTTCTCTCTCGCTGTGCCTCATTCCTATATGTATATTATAACCACGTGACGCTACGATATATCACATATCGTGCTATTAGCACCGTTTCAAAGACATTCCGCTCCGGAGCGGAACATGCTTCGATAAGCGGGTGAAAATAAATGGCTCGACGAACGCGTCGAATTAGACTTGTACGAGTCGCGTATTTCGGTCCGCAGTCCGGTGATATTTCTCGTGAAAAATCAACGAGGATCGCTTATCACTATCGTTGAATGAGGCATCTCGGAAATGCAATAAACAAAAAAAATGCTTACATTGGCACTCAGATTACTAAAGAAACCTACAGCAAATCATCACACATTGCAGTTATCGCGAGGCAGCTGCGTTCGTTGGATAAAAAAAAGAATCACATAATTCTTACGTCTATCGAACTACGAATTTAAGTACTTTTCTATCCTTTTCTCCAAGTATTCTTATCGTCTGTGATAATAAAATTAAGATAGTTAGCAATCTTTCGTAAATTCTATTAAAATATATACGTAAATAAGTAACATAAAACAATGAATAAAATGCAAATTGGTACAAGAAAAGCACAGGCACCCATCTGGAAGGACACTTGCGCTATTTTTTCCTTCTTTCTTTTCTCTTTTTGGAACTTTACGTCGCAAGATTTTTCGTGCTACTGATAACAGGGAAGTTTTGTCATAATAATCTAGAATATGTGCAAATGTACATTGAAGATTTGCGTCTCATAATTTGATATGTGTCGTGAGTTTGAAATGAAAATTGTGGAGCTTAAGCTGCGCGATTGCGAACGTCTATAAGCATCCGTAAATGGGTTATGATTATCAAGAGAGTGATCAATTCCGGCAGTTACAATGAGATCTGTTAAATTATCAAAAATCAAATAAAAAAGAAATACTTTTACAGACGAAGAATGTCATATGGAATGTTCCGTTTTTAACCGGGTCACGCGAATACTGCATCGACGGAGCAAACAATAAACGTATACTACCAAATGAATAAATATATATGCGTGTGTGTGTATATATATATAACAACAGTAATAGTTATTCTAGCAGTATTAGTTTCTTTCTCATTATGTGATTTAATGAGAAAACAACACAGTGGTAGTACGGGCAGATAAATATACTATTGATTTTTCTCTCTTAACACCGATACGTATTATACTTTGCTGTTAACCGATGCGTTTGCGAGAAGAGGTACGAGCTGTTCGGAGAGCTGTCCTATTGTCGCCTGCAATACCGCTTGTTTCTCCTCTAACGCGGCGACCTTGTTGAAGCAATTTATATTAATATCGCGTGTCCTCGCGTGTGCATGCAACGTACTGAAATGAAAATTTAATAGCGTATGGATTATTTTAATATTTACCCTTTCCAATAATTTACTGTAGAGGGCATACGGCACGTAGGCAGGTTGACCAGATGAACTAGGACTTTGGTCGGCGTGGGGGCTTGTTTCGGCTCTCGGACTTTTATCTTTCGGTTTGCTATCGTCGTTATCGGTATCCTGTTTGTTAGTGGAATCCGCGGTATTTCCTTGTGTCATTAATCTAATGAGCGATAAGATAATGTACATTATATTCGCATATTCGCGACATAAGTAACGGATTTAATAAGTCATCAAAAAAAGTCAAAACCTACCGCGAGAAATTTCGTTCCTTTTTAACTTCCACTTTATCGACTCGCTCTACCGTAGCGGTTTTTCTCCTCTCCATCTGATTCATCTTCAATTCTTCGACCTGCAGGGAATCGACGATGATATTAATAACGATAAGATTAATGAACGCGATATATATTTCTTACATTCTGTTTATTTTATCTCTAAGAGTGGCGCATTACCCATGGTGCTTTTCTTCTCGCTTTTGCCGCAAGCCCGTCCGTTTCTTCATCAGGTATTTGTTCCAACGTGGTTCCATCGGTGCGTCCATTAGACAGATTATCTTCCTACAAATTATAAAAGATATTAAAATCAATATACTTTTATTCAAAATTTAATGCATGATGTTAATGCTTGTTTTAAGTCATAGTTACCAAAAGAGTGTTGGGAACGGTTGGCAGCGTCGAGGATGCGCTTGCGTTGGATCCAGCAGCGTGGCGTAGATGCTGCGACGAAGGCGGACGTCGCCGAGGCGCTTTAGCGCGAGAAGCTGTCAAATGCGAAAGCGGAGTGCCCTCCCCTCGTTCTACGCCGTCCAACTCCTCGCGACACTCCGAAGCGGTACTCGTCGTGTTGCTGATCCCGTTATTATTTCCTACGTCGCTTACGAAACGCTTTAGGCTCGATATAATCGAATGGCTACCGGCCGTTTTCTTATCACTGTTTCCGCTTCCGGTAGATGTCAACGACGACGTTGAGGTGGACGACAATGTAGATAGGCCCTTTTTAGCAGCGTCTAGAGTAGGGAAGTGATCTAGCAAAATACAAAATTGCGTGTTATACTCACGCAAAATAAAAAGTATCGTTCCGATACGAAATAATCATATCTTACCTGATATATTACTCGAATGTACATTCCTGGTATCCAGACTTTTTCTAACGTGCGCTTTCTCGACTTTCTTCACTTGATGGGAATGTCTAATGGTCGACTTTGCACTTAGCGACGATGTTTCATGCCATTGGGAATCTTGTTCCTGGGATTCGTTTTTTATACCAATCACTTCGACAAAATTGTCAGGGAACAAACCAACTTGTCCCCTCAATTCTCCCTTCCACCAACCCTATATAAATTATTATACATGTTTAATATACTAATCATGTACTTACTGTTATTATTCGTTAATTCGTTAATTAATACTAATCAGATGGATTATAAACCTTGTCCAGCGCATCCTTAGAGAAAAGGGTGATTATATCTCCTTCAACCAAAGTAAGCTCATCCTCATTAGCAGCCTCATAGGGAAAGAGTACTCTACATATTTCCTTCTTGTCTCTCTCCTTGTGCCTCTCTTGTTCTTCGGGGGCAGGTGCAGAAACAAAATTTGAAGGAAACACACCGACTCTACCTCTGAGACGACCTCTCCACCATCCTTCCTCCACTTCTCCCAAAAATTCTATGGAGTCTTGCGGCACTAAAGTTAGCTCGTCCTCGTTACAAGGTTCGTAACTGAAGAGGACTTTGCAGAAACGTCTACCGGAGCCATTCCTTAAGGTGACATTCTCGTCAGATTTCGTGCTGCTTACGGTCTCGCTGCCGTTATTTCCGCTGGCGGTCGAGGAGGAGTCCAATACCTGCACGCCAAATATTTCCGCGTGAGAATCTATGAGTGTACAGAGATGATAAATCAATAAAAGGGATGATTCGATGCGTAATACCTTAACAAAGTTATCGGGAAACATGCCACGCTTGTCCCTCAGGGTGCCCTCCCACCATCCTCCAAGCATCATCTTGATCCCAGTGATGATGTCACCTTTCCTTAGCGTCAACTCGTCATCCTCTTGCGCCACATAATTATACTCCACTATCGCCTCCATGATTGAGAGAACAGTCTCGACGTGACGGCGAAAATTATTCCTGCGGAAAAACAGCCTTACAATGCGACGAGGCGGCAGAGTTCGATCGGCTCGAACTGGTTTGATTATCGCGGCGCCGACACGCCTCGGTACGATCGACCGTCGCGCAGAACGTTGAGAGTTCGCGAGAGGGAAGAGAAACGTCAAACGGGTCGCGCGCGCGGAACCAAACTTTATAAACGCGCGTATATACGTACGGGTTACGAGGTGACGTGCGTTCTCGGACTGCCTGGGTGCGTTTCTGTCTGACGGACGGTCCCGAGCGGACTCGCGTACTCGCGCATCGCAATGCGGTCCGATGCAACGCGACGCAACGCGGAGATTAGCACGACGCGACGCGCGGCGCGGAAACGGCCCGCCGCGTGACACGGAATTTAGGCTTTAGGACCCCGGGCGGAGTTGACAGCTCCTCGTATCTGTCACCGCGGCCATCTTACGCTTCGAAGACCACGGCTCGGCAGCTCCGATCTCCGGGGCAAAGCGGTGCGCATGCCACCTGCTCTAGAGGCCATCGACACCGAACATGTCGTCCACCGCCATGCTTAGTCGAACGGCGGGACAAGCGGCGCGCGTTGCGGAGCCTGACGTACGGCACAATTTTTACGAGTTCGATGACATTTGCCTTTTAATCTTGGAATTCAGCAGTGACTCCGCGTCAAATCGAAGCCAGTTACAACGAGAAATTTAACGAGGAACGAGGCAAATATATTTTATCTTCAATCGCTCGCAACCACGACTTCGGCACGTTTAAACGAGAATGAATATGGTGGAGTAGCCCGGATTGTTCCGCTCGAGACTCTGGGCGCTCGAACGAGATGCGCTTCGCTCATCTGCCTGCGTGATTCATCTCTCGACGCGACGCGCTTGTTTGAATGGACGCGCGTTGCTTGCCGTAATGTGAGTCATGACGCGCACGTGCTTTAAGTTATATCGTGCGACGATTGTAGTCTGCGCACGTACTACTATTTCACATTGCTATTTTAGCCTAGTCAAAACAGATCCGCGATTCAAAAGATATGCGTTTTTCAGTAGATCAGCAGAATATCTTTTAAACATCTATTGAGGGACAATTGAGGATGTTGACCGAAGATAATAATGTATTATCTGTAGCCTTGGAGAGATTATTTTTATTTCTCTTTGTTTCCAGAGTCTACGGGATTTTTCGATATATCGGACATCTGACTTCTCCTTATCGATCCGTTGATTCCGAGATTTCCGAGTCTCGTTTAATTTTTTCCACTGTCACGGCACAATCGCGATCTTGAACGTCGAATGACGTGACACGCGACTGCCGGCCTACGTCCCGCGTATCGTGCAATTTGCGGACGTGACAATCCGCTAAATCCCGCGTTGACGAGCGCGAGCTCGAGCGTGTTCTCCATTACGAGGTAGAGAGAAGACGCAACGCAACGCAATGTGCGCGCGTATATCTACCTGTCAACGGGGGAACCTTGCGCTTCTCCGTGGGCTTCCTGGTGCGTGCGATTCAGCGCGGGCGCTCAGCTGGAAAACGGTGCCGTATCGTCCTCCATTTTCAATGCGCTGATTCACGCCGATAATCGTTCGCGTCTTATCGCCAAAGACTATCACGTATTGGCGATGCGCGGCGAATGCTAAAGATGTCCTCCGAACGCGGTGCGTGAGTCGTACGGTTGAGCAATTCGTTTAACACACTTGGGTCACGCACTCGGTGAACCGTTGCGTTACAATCAAGCCTCACTTTCCTCCTTACTTTTGTCAAGTATGAGTGACCCGCTTATTTCTCCTGTTCCGCTTGTGTCTTTCGTGTTCTTCGGCGATAAACACTGATTAAATTTTTCTCTCTTCCTTCTTTTAATATCTCGGAATAGAGCTTATGCTCCGATAAGAAGAAGGCGTAGTATATATGTTATAGGTAAAAAGTGTGTATCTTTATTTATTATTGATTCAGACATCGAGTTGAACAAGTTGTTTCTCTACAAACTTAAAAACTTCTCTTATACACTTATACATTTAGATAATCGATCGCGAAGTTTGAATTAAATTATGTAATAACATGATCATTCTTTTGAGGGTGACGTGATAAAATGGCAAATCAAACATTGTAAAAGCTATCGTTATATCATACGTTTATCATCCCCACATTTATCTCCTCGGTAATCGGACAAAGTCTTCTTGCTTTACAACTTCGAGCATCGATACAAAAAATTTTTAACAATTTTTTTTACGAAGAACGTCGGCTTAATTTGATACCAGATTGAAAAAAATTGCCAGCCAAAACTACTCGTCCGATCAGCCATTCTATTTCATCTCTATATACCTTAACAAGATTCGTAACAAAAACACAGCTGATTCCTATCAAAAAACTTTCATCATATCGTTGAAAAATCGCAAAAGTCGTTGAAAATCGAGAGTTGTAAATTCGCAGAGCCGTAACTAGAATGCAAAATGGGACTAAAGATATTTTTGATTTTGCATAATTTATTCTAAAATCCAGACAAAACTGTGACAGAACCGAATTCTATAAGAAATTTTGCGAAATCAGAAATCTCTACAGACTAAGAATGCCACAGAGATCTGTGCGAATACAAGGTGAAAGGGTTTCAGCGCGAACGCGTGATCCCGATATTCCGTCACGCATATTTTTCGTGGAATCTCAAGGACAGGGTTACGGAATGATTGATTTGATAAAACACCGTTGGACTCACGATACGTGAAAAAAAACGCTAGTTTACGACGCTGCACGCGCGCGCACATACGTGGCAGGTTAAACTAAGTCATATAAAAAAATTCTCTTTCAAGAGATTCTTCAGCCGAAGACCAGCTTCGGACGAGAAATCAAGCACTTCGATGAAGCAAACGATCCAGCGTTCCTTAACAAAAATTTGTACAAGCGACTCTACCATTCACGTGGGCGACGCCGTTCTTACAATTGGCTCTTTTTTTTACTTTTTTCTTTTTTAATATTTTCTCCACATTTTTTGCGAGAAACAAGCACCTGCATTTTTAATGAAAATTCTACATTTGAATGCCAATTCTACGTTGCCGTATTTATAACTTTACACAAAAAGTTTCTACATTTCTTGCCTCGCGCCGTTTTATCTTAACTAGAGAATTTTATTTTAAAAAAAGATAATGTCAAATTCCACAGGTGCTTTTCCTCGTTACAAATAGTTCGCGGAACGAAAATAAATGATAGTCTTGACAAATCATGCGCGCATCTAAAGAAGAGTTGACGAGAATGGAGCACAATCGACAACCAAATTTCTCTAACCACATCTAATCTCCGATAATCCAAGGTTTCCCAAACTTTTGAGATATATACACTGGTCCTCTGACAACGATACAGACATTTGCTTATTTCATCCAAATTTTCATGATCAAATTAAAAAAAAATTGTTAAATATTTTTGCGACATTAATTTTTGGATAACTGCAACTTCAGATTCATTTAAAAGCGATTTACGCGAAATCTCGTACGGGCGAAAATACATTAGTTTCGTTGTTTTGGTACGCCATTAGATTTTGAGAAAATATACGCATCGAAAAAGTTCAGTTCACGTCCGCATTTTAAGTTTGGGAAATCCTGATTGTTAATTAAAGGGCACATGTAGGTTGCTTAGCGGGCGAAACAATCGAATTCCATAGTATTTTTATACAAATATGCCGCGATTTATAAATATATAAAAGCAACAAATATATATACCGTCGTTATCGTGTGTGTATATATATAATACATATATGTATATTTATATTTATATAATATCGTCTTGCACAAATGGTACAAAGCCTATACCGTAAAAGTATTACGTTTAGGATTGCGGCTGAAAAAACAAACGGTGCGGTGCCGTGGTGATCACTAGGTATTCCGTTAACGTGCGCGAAGTGATCTCGTTTCGTCGGCATCATCGTTACAACGTCGATCGATCGCGACGGATATAATGCGCTTCTCGTTTGAAGAGTGCATGCGCTCTTTAGACTCTCGGCTGTGTCGCGATGCAACTTGCAATCACGCATGCAAGCGTGCAAAAAAGCGCGAATTGGGTTTTCGCAAAGTTTCGCGGGCGCCCTCATTATATCACACCACCAGAAGATGTTTAGAGTTACAAGATTGCCATTCGCAATGCAGTTCGAATTGCACGTGAATGCAGCCTGAAGCGGAATTGTGATTGTTGTGTATATAAATCAGAAATCGTAGCAGTGAAAATTGTTCGCAATTCTCCAGAAGATGAGAGATTCGATTTTTAGGATATATGTACTTACGAATGAGAAAACAATAATATATCGCAAGTATCTATCGATTCTCTCTCGCATAATCCCGAAAATACAATGTTCTCGGAGATAATAATGAAACGAGATTTTAATTGTAGCTTCAATCGGGCATCGACCATCACACACATCGCGTTACCTTTCCATAGTTTTCCTCTCGATCATAAAGCGATCTGTTACGATATCTCGTACAACGTATCTCCTATCTATCTTTTCCTTTCGTCTTTATTTTCTTTCTTATAATCATTGATAGGCACAATAAAGGCTTTTATGTTTCTGCCAGCGTAAACGAGAAGTATGAACGGTGAAAGTGATTTTATCGAAAGGCCGACAACCATCAATGTTTTGTTAATTATAATGTGATTCTCGATATAATAAATACGAATAATTCTCTAAACAATAGGGAAAATATTTTTTGTAATATGAAAACGACTTGTGAATAGGATTGAAGGTTCAATCAAATCTTGAAGAACGAATTTTTATAATGAACTTTCTTGTTGTCGTTGAAATAGTTATACATTATTATATGTCTTATATATATTTCTTTTTCAATAATTATATTTTCTATATGTAAATTCTTATCCAATTTATTTTCCAATCCCATTTACTATGACGCAATCAGTAAATCTGCCTTGCAAGTAAACGCATCGAATAAAAAGTAAATAAAAATCGAAATAACTTAATTTTATTATATAAGTTTATTTAAGAAAACTCTCTCAGCATTTAAAAGTTAGAAAGATTAATTTTTCTATCATTTAAGATTAATCGAATGATTTACGCTACGTATTAAAATATGTACGTATTGCAGTGTGTTACATGGCAGCTAACATAATCTCTCGGACCTTAACGGACCTTAAACCCTGCGGCCGCAAATATGGCCCGTGAAAAACGCAAGGATGCTATTATCCTTTTTTTTCACACGACTATTACGTAAGTGCTCCATTTTTTTATGCGAAACAAGATTGGTGCTGTGACATTCTGTAAGTAGAATGTATTGCATTATCGCGAAACGTCGAATATAATACGGATCACGGAAAATGTTCCATCACGATTATCAAAGCGCATTAATTAAGCGTGGATTATCACGTGTGTGCACCGATATGAAAGGTTTGATATACAGATATCAAGTGCTCGTCTCGATTCGGCCTTGTTTCGAAACTTCACTTCAGGCTCTGAGAACAGGCTTATTTTTTTATGAACACATGAATTAGCGATTCTTCTTTTGAGTACAAATAGCATTTGCTAGTCTTACGCTACACCATTTTCTCAAGGCAGAAGGAAAGTTTTATTCGACATCAATAAAGCTTCGCGTGCAATAGTGCAATAAATCGCGGTCTCTTTGATATATTTAGTTAAACAAAACATTTTAGAAAATACTCCAGAATACTTCCTTGAATATTTCTTTAACACTCATCTCTTTTACTTAAATTTGTCATTTCCAGGAAATATTTTTATAACTTTAAAAGATCAAAATTGAAATTTTGTTTAATTCGTTAAACATTTTCAACTTCGAAAACCACATGTTTATTAAAAAATTATTCACATCTCGATATTAAAATAAACATTATTCTTCATAGTTTGATTGTTGGTGTTTGCTTCGAATACTCGACATCAAAAAAACATTTATGCAAACTTTGGCATCTGTGCATCAAATAATCCCGACGTAATCGCGCAAGTCCTTCCCTGAGGGAAGAACCCTGGTCCTCGTTGAGAGACATCGGTATAGTAATCGCAAGTCTTATATAGTAATATCGTTTTTAGACGGTAATCACAATGCGCTTGACGATGTCTTTCTCGGGTAGACATACTAGAATAGTAATACGTCGATTACTGCGAAAGTGTGCTGCCTTAATAGCGTCGAGAAGATGTTTTCTTTTAGTTAGGCCTTACCAAGCGAATCTAAGTGAACGTTCTTAAACTGCTTATGATTATACCCAATGAATGCGTCTGATCCGCGAAAGTCTAACATCGATGAGATTTTTCGAAAAATTGTTCGTAGACAAATACACATTTCGCGATCCTTTCGTCGAATTTCTGTCTCATAAATTTCTGTAGTCTTTTCTCTCCCAGCTGATCTGCTAAATATTTTTGAATTACATCAAACTCGCGCGGAATAAAAATCATCAGTTTACTCGGAAAAGTCAACCGATATTCGTGGAACCGGCCTACAATTAATCAGATCAGTTATATCGACGCGTCTGTCGATGATACGTTCAGGCATTCCGATTACCTCGTAGCAAGAGCTCTTCGTCAAATCTCTACATTCGTACAAACGTGACTCGCGTCAGTATAAATAGACATCTATGACGTAAAATCGCGTATCATAGATAGAACTTTGCGATAATCTCGAAACTCGTAGCTCGGGCTTAACCGTAATGTGCGTGTACGTGATGTGTTTTCGTATTATCCAGAGCGAGAGCTTATACCTCGCACGGGCGACAAATGTTTCCTAAATAGTGTTTATCATGACTGTGATGACGATCCAGGATCGCGGCAGTCCACATTTGTTTCGTGCTACCGCCGCTGCATTACGCTACGACGCGCGACGTCGTCATTCGGACTTTCGCGCGTAATAGGGTGCAGGGTTCTTGAGATAATACCTATAATATCCATTGCGATTATTGCAAATGGTGTGGTAGTAGCGTGAATAATTGCCACCCTCGCAGGGTATATACGAACACCTTTCTCGTCGTCCAAGTCGATTTCCGTTCGACGATTCACGACCGATTCACGATCGCATATGTACAGGTATGGAAATGAGCGATTCTCCCCTTGTGCACGATGAACAGACGAAATCCTTTGTCCCCGGATTTAATTCTTGGCTGCCGTCGAAACTTCCAACCGGCAAGATAGACCTCCGCTGATCGTCCATCGAACTAACAGCTGCATCTCCAGGCATCACCTTGTTGAGACGGTGACTGCGCCTTAATTATACTGTCCGCGCCTTCTCTCTCGGAAGCCTCGAACAGGCTAGCCTGCAACGCAGTTGTTCATTGCGCTAGTAGAAAGCTCGGTCCCGTTAAGCTTACAAAAGATAAGAGAGGAAAGAATCGTTTCATAGAAATCTCTTCTATTATATCCCGAAGAAAAGTTTTCGCTTTAACTTACTTGATGCAGAATGTAACTTTAATAGTAATAATGTAAAAATTATAGCTTTTAAGTACACTTAAAAAATTTTTTTTAAACTATGCAGGAATATAATGGAAATGATTCTTCGTAGCAATCAGTCTTATTACCCGGCGACCCCGTTGTTCTCGTATTCTTCTGGCTAGAGTGAGGAAAGCTTCCTCGATGTTGATGTTCTCCTTGCACGATACCTCGAAGAAAGGCATATCAAAGTTTTCAGCGATCTTTTGACCTCTCTCAGCTTCCACAGCCCGATTCGCGGTTGCGTCGCATTTATTGGCCGCCAAAACTTTTACTACGTCTGGTGACGCATTCTGTGATGCAAACGACGGAATTGCTTATGATTCATGCTCTCGTATGACAATTGCATTAGGATGACTTTGGATCGATTACGGAAGCGTTCTTTCGTAGAATTAATTTCTTTAAAAGTCTAATTTATTAAACTCTGAATTTCACACGCTTAAGTGGTCGATGTAGGTACGTGCAACTTGTAATCTTCTAACATATTTTATCAACTTTCTTCAAACTTTTCCCCATTTGACATTTTCGGATCGTAACTTTCAAGTAATCTTTTAGCACTTTAAATTTTTGTTCTGAGATTCTTAAGATCTTTATAAACGTGACCATTTAAAAAGTAATTAGCGCGAGTTTATTTCCGTTCGCGTAATGTTCTATGTTCTATGTTTAGAATCTTTTTAATCTTACTTCTTGGATATTTCGTAGCCAGTACGACAGATGGTTGAAACTCTCCAAACTAGTGACATCGTACATCAAAAGGATACCCATGGCACCACGATAGTACGCTGTTGTTAAAGTTCGAAATCTTTCTTGGCCAGCGGTATCCCTTTTAAAAAAAAAAGATGTATTCACAGATATACTTTCTGCTATTTCATTCTGTTTTTATATATACGACTTGTCATTTTACAGTTTTACACATGCAGATTCTATTTTGTAAAACTCAAGAGAATTAAAAATAAAAACTGAAATTCTAAATTTTTTTTTAGAAAAGAACTTAGGCTCTTTTATTTAATTTTAAAACGTTACTTGACAATTAACTATCTATTAAAAACTTGCGAGAGAGGACTAATTAATACTTACCAGATTTGTAATTTAATCGGCGTTCCGTCCAAGTTAATGATTTTTTGTTTGAAGTCAATACCTGCAGATATATTCGCCATTTACATCTATTATGCGTAAATATTTTCAGGATATTTAAATACCGAGCAAATTCTAAAGTTCAAATAAAATCAAGGACTCGTGATACACTTCAATTATGTTTGTAGCACGGAACAATTAGATGCTTATTAATTAGATGGCTATTGCAACAGTTTGTACACCAGACTTTCATATATTCCTCGCGTGCAAATAGGATGATTAAAACCTTATGTATGGAGCTGAATTACTCTTTATAACGGAGAACAATAAGCAATTAGTTAGTGAATAGCTAATTAAAATATTTTCACACAAGCGAGGATATATCTTTCGAACATTTTTGTAATTATGATAATTTGTATCGGGATAATTGCCAGAAATAGTTCGGCCCGACAGTAAATTTAAAATTAGACAGTTGCATCGCAACATCGAAGGCCGGATGTAACCAAATAATCAGCTGATCGATGCTAACTCAATATACATTTTACGGAATATACATATAAGTATGCCCCAAACGTCAATTTGCAAGTTCACCTAAATTTGGTAAATAAAGTAATTATTACTGTTTGTTTGTTCTTATTAAAAATATAAGTGATATTTGATTTAAGTTAATCATAAAAAAGGATCAAAAAGATAGTTGACTCTGTCTCTCATTGTTTCACAAATGGAAAAAATGAGGACAATATGCATTAAACGCGTTAAATTAGAACGATGTCAAAAAAATAAATGTAGTAGAAATTTTTTTTTCCGATAGTATGTAAAATCTACTTTACAGACAAAGACGTGACCTCATCGATAATAGCCGAGGGTTAATTAACGTCTACGTGTGTCAACGATGTATGGAACCCATACATTAGTTCTTAGTACCCGGAGCAAAATTAAAGCGCGTGACTTTATTGTACCAGAGAAGATGAGCTGTCGCAAACCAGTCGCAACTGGCGCCAAGATACGTCACAACAAGTCGTTGAAACGACTCAACAAAGCGGCTTCGGAGGCGGTCGCCGCGGGTGAATGGAAAACCCGATGTATATTTTTACGGTCATACGCATACGCGTGTCTCCTCACCTATCGTCGAGATGTAAGTATCGTAGTACCGTTCGTCGCAATAGCGATGCACGATACAGGTCTTGCCGACGTTCGAGTCGCCCAGCACCAAAACCTTGTACGTCGCTGCGAAATCCAACGCCATGTTTGCCGTGGGTCTCGGGCGGTTTTGAACTGTTGTTGGGTCGACAACAGAGTCGTCGGCCGGGGTTGTTCTTAGCGAACGCCCGGAGGGATGGGGGTGGAAGATCGATTCGAGGCTTGCGCTTTAACTCCCCGTACAGTAGGGGTTGAAGGTGTCCTCACAATCGTCTGTGACTTTTCGTCGCTCATGCGCGGCTTTTAGATGTTGAAAGAGCGCATAGTGTGGAAATGCGGATGCGTGAGCATGTATGCGTGTCGAAGATGAAGCCGCGAAGATCGACGGAGCGACGACGGTGTCTATTGGGAGCAACATGCCACACTATAGACGTATATGTATAATACATGCAACATACAGGAGAACGCAAGAAGGCTGTCTCTTCTATTTTTACGTTTCTCTCTCTCTCCCTCGTCCGAGTCTCTTCCTCATGTATAATAAAACCTTGCGCGTCTTGCAGAATAATTCGATCCGGCGCGGCGACGCAAGGGTTCGACGATCTGCGTAAAGAATCTGTGTGTATACGGGGATGTATAATAGGGATGTTGGAAATGATTAAGCAATTATCGGAAATTAGGCCGCTTTATTTTATTCGCGTTATTAATCGGACCGAGATATCTCTTCTGACTAAAATCGTCAGACTACTTATAGTTATATCGACAATTGCATATTTATCCTTCGCTCCGTTCGTTTCCTATATAATAAAATATTATGGGAAAATTCGAAAATTTATGAACATTCGATCGCTCAATACGATCAATTTACTCTACGTATCGCAATACACTATTTTGTCCTTACGACAAAATTCCTATCTCCCTTTTTCTCAAATATGCTACAATTATATCTACAATATATTACTATAAGAATTAGATAAAATGACGCTTGTAACTGCTCAAATACTTTTCGGGAATGGCTTTGTCGCAAAGTATGTATCCTACAATAAATATATATGTATATATATGTATAACAATAATAAAATTAGTTTTGATACTTTGGTGATGTAAGTTGCACTCGTTAATCAGGCCACATTATCTACCAGGATATGTGTCTCTGCTGCACAGATAATATTGAACGTTAATCGTCAAAGGCTTCATTAATCAAAGTAAACGAGCTTCTAATTACCAGATTAGAAGTAAGATGTCAACGCGTTAACATTGTAGCAGAATTCGCAAATCAATATTATTATTACAGCGTGTGTGAATTCTTTTTCTTTGTATTTTAAATAAGTATTATGAAAGAACCAGCTGTGTTTGCCGTTAAAATACACGCGAGAACTGTTTTCGTTCGAAATTGCTTATCGCCTTAGTTAACAATAATCCGGTAAATAACGTATTATGTGTAGGCACTTTAAGCATTATAACTTGTATAAGAAGTTAGGACACTATTTTTGGTTAGCATTGCCTGTAAGTTGTACAATCTTGCTTACGATAACGTCACGATAACGTCTTGCTTATGTAGGCTATCTACATGATATGTTCTTAATTAATATAATACTTAAATTTACTTAGAGTAATACTTCAGAGACGCTACCGTTCGCAGTTTATAACATATCCTAAATTAAAGCAGTTTTAATATTAACAAAGTCTTCAGCTAATGCAACTTTTTCTGTTGATAAATCTCGTATAAGGACTTGTTTGAAGTTGAAATCTCATCATTATATAAATACTAAACTTTCATAAATAATAAAATAAAGTTTAGTTTTACGTGAACAATGAAATACGTATAATAAATGTTATGGTAACTTGACACGCAAGAAGAGGCACGTAACTCAAGTTCAGTCGAACTATTTTCGGAACACATTCGTTAATGATAATACTATCACAAAATATGTCTCCAGGACATCTTTAACATAAAAATTCATCTCGTATTCCCGCAATTGATCTGTCACAGTGTCTAAGAGACGTTTGGCGTTCATGTTAGACCGAGTTTTTCGCATCACGGGAATTTCCGCTTTCAGAAAGAACATTAACTTAACGAAGGCCATTCTCGTAGGAAGAATGAGATCGAATCGCCGCCCATCTCGCACAATATGCTGTCCTCGACGATGTCGTATTACAATAGAAACGACCAAATGCACAATCCGAACATCACGATGCTTGACATGTACGCTAACGAGTTAGGAAGATGGATATTGTAAATACTTTCCCGTTTAATCAGCCATAACGGAACGACGACGTGAAGAATATCCGGTATCATGAAGCCCAGATCGCGTATGACCTTCATACAAGTTAAAGATAAGTTACGAAATGTTTCCTTTTCATTATTATTCGTGAATTCTTACCTGGTGCGCGTGGCCCTCTCCTCTAACGACATTCTCGAAAAATTGATCCCACCCGCCAGCTACGATATGCAGAAGGGCTATCGCGGCAATGCCGAACGCCTTTCTGTGAGTTATGGGATTCTTCTTATCCGCAAGATAAACGACCCAACAGCTGGATATCAACTCAGTGACGGTAAAGAACAGCTGATGATACCACTGGGAATAAAAGTCGTCGTTCCAGTAATTAATATAAACCCACCACGAGTAATAATTTGAGAACAGAGCGGACGAGAAAAGGAGCATCATGGACTGTCTAAGTCTCTGTTTGATCGCCAGTTTCGCCAAGTGCTTCATTGTCTCATAAAGCGCGATCACTCCGATGACGATGAGTATCCATATTTTCAACATGTTCGAAGTGGCATTGAAGTACATGTGTTTGTATGGAGCGATACCGGATTCGTATGAGCCTGTAAAAAAATTCAGTTTATAGGGTTAGATCTACGATCGTCGATTAGCAGCAATTAAAGATATTTGTAGAATTGTCGCAAATTTTGTAACCTTTAAAGACAGTGTCCCAGCACGAGCAGGAGCAGTATCGTTTATCTACGACCCTTGAATAATCCTGCCAGAAATAATATAACGTTGCAATTTGCAATGGTGGAATTGTTAAGGGTCCTATGATGCCCACGAATCTCGATCCGCTTGTTACAATGTTTTTGCACAGAGCACGTTTCAACATCTTTAATGGAGCCATTTGTCTTAATTGACGTATTACGAATGAACGGATGGTGATTCAGAATTTTTCTGTATATTTCATGACTTAAAATTCTCTCCCTTATCACATATACTGCTATCATCTTATCTTATCATATACTTTTATCATATTATCGATAAAAGTGATACCTAGCTCTGTGCATTGGCACTTGTGGTCGTTAAGTACTTAAAAATAACACAAAAACACTTTAACTGAAATGTCTAACTATGTTTTACAATTTTATTAAATAAATCTGACTTTCACTTTGGAAATGCTATTATTATCTTCACTTTATATAAACGACAATGCTCTTTGCATTGTCTGTGCATCTCTTATATAAAATCATAATCCTCTGTATTAATATCTCTAGACATTTTTCTAAATTAATATACAGTGAAACATGTGAACGAACTCTACAACATAGGATATATCTCTACATATAACGAGTCCTTAAAAATGAAACGGCAGGTAATAAAACAAAAACTCAAACGAAAAACTGTTCAACACATGTTTATTGCAACAACACGTGTTTATTTCACACAATGCGCATTGTTGTTCGTACGCCACACGGTGCAATCTGGTGTGGAGATTCCTCAGTTCGTCAAGATTTTTCAGCTGTTACGTCATGGCGATTAAAGCGTTCATTTGGACTACAGGCTGCACACAAGCAACCATCGTCGGTGCTCTCCGCGGAGGTACCTTCGACTTCACATGTCAACGAAGTCGACAATTTCACGTGTAGGGCCGTTTAAGGAATGAACGGCCAGAAACGGAGCAAACAGCCCCCTGTTTATGTCCGTTAGGAAACGCCATCTTGCTCCAAGTTGCTCGGCAGAAACTTTTACTTCGGATGACAGAGGAAGTAGTCCGACTGCAGATACGAATTAATTCTAATCGTTAGAGCGTGGATAAAAAATATTAAAATTGCATGAGAGCTTCTTCTCTGATTAAATTAATCTATTTATAATTGCAAATATTATTGTTAAATAAAAGCAAAACTTTGTTGAGCTGAAGTATCGACGACCATTAATTCAGTGCCCTGCATAGCTAGGATACGATGATTTCTGATAAGCCATTTTGATATACATTCTGATTTTATCGCTTTCAATTCGAGGCAATTATTTTCTTTATACCAAATACGAATTATCTACAAATTATAAAAAATTATAAAATAAAAAATGCTGATGTTATCTGAACATTGTTACAGTTTATTATACATAGCTCTCTTCCATTATTTTTAACCTATAAGCCTAAGCTTTAGTAATTTCAAAAAAAAATTTCATTAAAAACATTTCTCTTTAAAAAACATGTTCGCAATAATAATTTACTAAAAAATTTATAAATAAAGGCAGTAGGAGATAGTATCATCTCGCATTTATTATATTATTTAGAAAATACGAGACTTTTTCCTATAGACACTGATTTTAACAACTGTTTTGCTTTCAAGCATTTACACAAGAAAATGGCAAGAAAATATAAAACCAAAAGTTTTCAATCGTGTCGTTGTCGCTATAAGTGGCGATGTCAATGTCTGGTGCCACGAAAAGAAAAACCACATCCTCCCTTCAACAGCGGAACAAAGCCAGGTAGTAAAATAGGTTTGCATCCCAAACTGAAGGCGCTTGTATTAATGTCACCAGCTGTGGGCTCCTACGACCCTCGACCGATCGATCGTAAATCCGTAATTAGGTAAAACACAACCTTGATCTATCTCGAAATCATATGAGAGTTTTCAGTAAGTAAGACAAATTGCATAATTGCAGTTGGAGAAGGCAACAAGAAATGGAAGAATTCTCCGCTACAATAGGTGGCAAAGTGACAAAGGAAATTGCGAACCAGAAGAGTTTGATGAAGACTGGACGTGAAAGTCATGAGATATCTCGTTGGCCGGAAAGTGTTATGGATGCGCCCTGTGAGAGTTCGCGAACGGATGCTGCTTTTGGAATCGTTCCGCGATTCCAAACAAGTTATAAATCCACCACGCCCGGTCCAGGTTGCTAAGATTATCTTTCGAGAGAACAAATCAAATTATCTCAAGACAAAACAACAAGAATTTCTTCAAAATATAGTTCTATTTTTTGTCAGATTATATTAAAACAAAATTCTCTGAATTATGTTTTAATTAACAATCGTTTTATATTGCCTCTTTCTTATACCCTGCTGACGTCTTGTATCTTCTTAAGGATACACGCTGAGAACGCACAATCCCTTTTTCTATTTGGATCAGAAAAGGTTAAAAGGTTTCTCCAATATACCTTCATTCGAGTTCGACAATTTAGTACCTAGATTCCAAGAAACTGTAAAAGCTTGGTCTTTACCGTGCACTAGGTAAAAGTGATGTCACTTATAACACAATTCTCTTGAACTATTTTTTTTCTCTACGATTTAAAATAGTAAAAAAATCGATTTTTATAACAGATACAGCGTGAAACATCCAAATTCGCTACAAGCCTTTCTCGAGAAGATCACGAGTAAAAGGGGACCTTACGATCTTTTCACAGGTGTCAAAAAAGGCATTTTTTTAATATGCGCGCATTATTTCATAAGCGTACTTATTTCTTAAATGCAGTTTAAAAAGTTTAGGTATACTCGATATAATGTGTTATCTCGTATCGGTATCTCATAAAAATTCAGAATTTCTTAAAACTTTATTTACAAGAAATACATAAAAATTTAATTACAAAGTCCGTACGTTTTACTTTCAATTTGAGGACCGAGAGATGAGACTACTATCAAAGGATATTGGGCACGTGCAAAGTCAGAAGATCAGAATGATTGGCCACGAAAATTGCCAAGTGAAATGGACAAGCTCTCAAGCAAGTCAAACTATTTCAAAGGAAGATGGTCCACCAATCCTAGGTATTAGAAAAAATCACAGTAAAAAATGAAATATAATAAATAACGATATCTAATTATAATTTCTATGTATCGTACAACGGTACAAAAATTATTTTGAATGGGAAAATATCTTAAAGATTTATAAAGAAACCCGTTACGAGGATAATGTTACAAGACATCAGTACGTGTTACAAGGATCCTGATGAACCAGGGCCTGGTCATTATAATCCTCGAACGCCCCGAAAACTACGTTCATTGAAGAAATATCCCTTTGATAGCAATATAGAATATGCACGACCCGTTCCACCAAGTGATATTCGTCCTGGACCAGGAAGATACAAGATTAAACAGGAATATCGCGTAAAAGGATACGGATGGACATCCGTTTTCAAGAGCAAAGTGCCTAGAATGACTGGCATTTCTCCATCGTTATATAATGATTATTAATTTCCGATTAATTAATGAGAACATTATAGTATAACAAAAAATGTAAGTTATGTTATTAGAGAATTCTTAATAAACTTTTTAAAAGAATTGGAGTTCGATTACTGTGTAACTGTGATTACATTAAAAGCAAAATTTATTATATATTGCATATATATTATATTACAATGTAAAATTTGACATATATGTAGAATTAATTTCATGGCAATTATCGATCGGTGTAAGTTTCATTACGTCAAAAATTACCGCGACACAAAATCTACATGGATCGCGTGATAGCTTCTATCCGCGCGATGAGATCGACGATTGCTCTACTGCTAATTTAAAAGTCCAATGATCGTCGTGACTTATCGCGTGGATTAGCTCGAACGACATCCCGTTTCGTCGTTTTTTTTTCCATCGACGGTGTTCCTTGATGCAAGAGGCGCGAGATTTCGTGCTAGGTGGGAAATGGTAACAGGAGCCCCGACGAAATAACGACGCACACTCAGCGATTATCCCGGCTGTACCGAATGCATAATTTGTACGTACGCCATGAACTTTGAACTGGTTCCACAAGCGCATCCCATATCGGCCGCCTTAAAACGGACGCGATTACGTTTAATTGTTTTTGAAAGATAACCTCTTTCATTTAGATCCTTGCCACACACGTCATTCGTTTGTTGTGGAACGCCCCGGACCCTCTCCTTTTTTTTGTTTGGGCTTAATCATCGCAATAAAACAAGAGGAAATTTATTGGGTCGTATATGATCGTGACGAGCTTGCAACGGCGAGAAATCGCTGCGTCCACGGTGGCGACTGTCACCCTTACGCAATCTGGATCGTTACAACGCGAGGATCAATGAAGCGCGAATGAAAGAAAAACGTATTGCGAGGAAAAATATAGCGCTAGTTAGGAAACAGCAAGCGCACCAAAGAAGAATTTTTCCTGTAAATTATAATCGCATCAAGATATGCAAGATATACTCGCCTCAGAACCGGAAGCACGTACGCGCGCGCACGAGCTTGAGAGAAGAAATGAGAAAAATTTCTCGCGGCGTGCCATATGGCGGATAATTTTGTAGATTGATGGAGGATTTCACGGAGCAACTGACACCCAGTATATGGGTTCCCATAGGCGGATGCCGCTATGTAACACGGCTGTCGTGTAGGATGCTCGCATTAGTTGCAAGGGCGAATTAATCGGGACGCAATTGGGCGTTAATAACTTTCTAATTTACGGCCGACGCCGACGCCAACGCGTCTCTCGTAAGATCGATCTGTGCCGTTGAGTTCGTTCACCCGCGAGATTGCGAGTGACAAACCGTGTTGAAAGACGCGAAGAAAAAATCTTGAAATTAAAAATAAAATAAAAATCTTTAAAATAGAGACGATGATTCGTCTCTCTGTTTCTGTCCTTTCTTATCTCCCTCATTGCTCCGAATCTTTTTAGCGCAAGCTTCGAATGATAAGTCAAAATTTGTCAAATTTAGACTAAATAATTCGCTGAAAGATAAAATGTCATATTTCTATTCTTCGATTTCACGCTTCTAACATTCTGGAAACATCTCAATTCTAACGCGCGAATGGTCCACAAGTATCCTCGTAGGACGTTTCAAAGGAAACATGTCATTTTGCTTCAATGGCTAAGCAACGCCTCTCCTTTCTTTTTCTCTCTCTCTCTCTCTCTCTCTCTCTCTCTCTCTCTCTCTCTGCATGCAAGTCGCGTGGCACAAGCTTGACCCATTTTTTTTCCTTATCGTTTTCACTCGTCTGAGCCAGATTATCCATAAATCACCAGAACAAAGGATGAATACGTTCGAACAGTGGCACTTTTCCTTCTGTCACTTAGCTACCATGCTGGGAAAAACGTAAATCTTAGTCCATTCTATAGCTCGATCCTATGTCTTAGTTGCCCTTTCTCCTTCTTTCTCTGTCTGTTTCTTTAAGAACTTACTTTTCTTGGGAAAAGGCACGTGCCTTTTTAATATATGTTCAGTCTATCTATATAATAGACCAAGAGACAGTAATTTACTGGCTAAAGTTCTGAAAAAAATATATCCACCACGAAAGTGCACGTTTTTTTTGACAGTTTTTTACAATAGTCCATTGAAAGTCTAGACTAGAATATTTTTATCGTTATATTATATAATGGCCTCATTAAAATAGCGTGTTACTACTGGTGTTCATAGAAGTTAAAGATGCACTCCTCGGAGACATGGGCCTAACGCCACCCTAGTGGGAGTCCGAATTTCTGAAGGTCAACTACGATCTTTTAGAGGGTGAAATAAAGCAGGAGAAACAAAAGAAAAATACTGAAAATTTATTACTAAAACTACAATAAAACAGAGAAATGTGTTTTTTGAAAACATTTAAATGGAAATGGTTAAAGAAGAAAAAATTGAATGGAATTGTTGTAACAAAGCTCGATAGAAGAAAATTACAAGAGACATAGCTAAAGGAAAAGACGACGCAAGGGAGAAGACGTGACACGAAAAGACTCCGGATCTACCAAAAAAATACGTTACCGAAACAAAACGCAAATTCGATCGAACGGAAGCGGCGGTCACGCACTACGCACAGTAGATTATCGATGCACACGTGCCTTTTGTGAAAAAATTCCGGCCCGTCGGATCCCTCCCCGCCCGCATCCAGGAAAGCGGCCATCGAGGGAGGTGTGATACGTTACAGCTGGTTAAACAGCTGCGGGGTGGAAGGATAGCCGTGAACGCCGCGACAAATTTCGGCAGCAGCCACCAGAAGGCCGCATATGAAACTGGAGGAGGCCGCTCTCTTTTTTTCTTTCTCTCTCACGCATAGTTTTGAATTTATTTCTGGATCTTCACCGTCCGATAAGATCGTCGACAGCTTATCAACGAAAAATAGCTTCACAAAGCAGACAAACCAGAAATTTTTCACTTTTTACAGTAATTAATAATGTGATTATAATTATATTATATAAAATTTATATAAATTTTATATAAATTTATTAGATTACCAAAGAGATATAAATAGCTTTAAATAAACAAGATATGTCGCGTTAAATTCAGAGACAACGCGCATTATAAATTCGAGACGTAAGGGAGACCAGGGATAAAAGTAACACGGGACGAATGTAACAAACGCGATTTTAAATATTTTTCATTCCTATATGAATTTGTCTGCTGCTATATAACGTTTAAAAACATCTTAAGCGGACGAATTTAGTTATTTTTGTCCCTGGTCTCCCCTACGTAGCTTCAATTAACAGGTATAATAGTAATAATAATGAAAGTCTGTAATTTCGACGATGAAAATGGTTATAAGAAGCGCTCTCTTTGTTTGTACGCTTTAACACTTCTCAACGACTCTTCGCGGGCAATAAAATATTAGTATTAAATTAAATTCGCGGACATACGTACGACGGTTCGACACGTACGACAGTTTATTGGTCAATCTTACATTGACAATTATTATTATTACGATAACGTTTGTTTAAGTTTCGGGCTAACGACGATTTGACGGCCGTTCTGTATTTAACACTTCGACTCCGACAATCACGATAACGTTGTTAAGTGCATCTTAAAACGAACGCTTTGTTTTAACGCAAATTATTTCTGTTCGATATTTAATATGCATGTATAGTATATAGACGATACTCCTTTGCAAAAAAAATATAATTATTATGCGTACTATATAATCAAATAATAATTTAGGGTCTCGTTTATGAGGAAAGGGAAGTAATTTACTTTTCATATCTTAGAACATATGTTCTCTTAGGATGTACAATATAATAATATAACAACAACGGCGAGATGATTAATTACGACAGTATTTTAAACTGTTATTTTCGCACTCACAATCCGTGTAGATAATTTCGCGGATAAATTGCCACATACTACAGTCACAAAGGTGGAACATTATTGTGGTAACGGTACGACGAAAGGTGATATCCATCCACTCATCTATCTCGAGAGAACCGTCAGAAAAAAAAATAGAATCTGTCGAGTCACAGGGTTTCGAAAACGATAGGGCGAAGTTTAAAGGATGCCGCAACACCAGTAGCCACGTTATTACGGTTACCTATACACGCGCACGTGCATTGTGAATCCCCGAAGGATCGCGTGACAGATCTATCTTACGGCATCTACACAGTTAACTTGTTGCCATTGTGCCACCTGCGATTTGCGACGCTAAAGAGTTGGTTATAATGTACACCACAGAAACGTCGTGACGTTACCAGATTCCTATAAATCATAGTACTTTGAAAAGAAGCGGGTCTTTTATTAAATATAATGATTATTCATTTTTATATTATTAGATAACTTATTTAGAAAATTATTCTAAAAGAATGCATCTTTCGGTTCTCTTGTCATTGAATATGATAAAAGTTATTTATGTCAATTTATGGTAATTTTCTATTGATATAAGTTTATACATTTAACTTATCTAAATTATTTTTCAAGTCATCTCAATAATATATCATATTTCGGAATTTGTTAAAGTTCAAAATTTATATCTCGAAATAAAATTGACTATTCAGCCCGAGTTCCATCTGAAGTCCGCGCCAACGCTAGAAATCGACAATTGATGTGCCAAACTTGATTTACCGATTCTATATAAACGCGGCATTTAAACGGCGTTGCCGTACAAACAACCGGGTGACATACGGAAAATTTCTAGATTTACGACTTTTGCACGCAGAATCGCCGCTGCAAAGCTCGCGCCGCTCCCCGCGAGCTTCTCTCTTCGTTGCGTAATTTCTCCTCCTTCTTCCACTTACCATCGACCATCTCCTTACTTCACGCGCGGCACTTTGTGAAAGCGAAAAAAATAAGACGAAGGAACAAGGAAGTCGTATTTCCTACCAGGTGGAAGGTCCCTTTGAGAATACCGCGATCGCGCGCCGTATTTCACTTCGAATTTAGTAAACATCGTTCCACCTTTGATCACGTTTATGCAGAAGAGTGACCGGCCGTAAAATAACAAGCAGCGGATCACACGTGGAATTACCGCATATTTCGTGCACTGACGCAGTAGCTTTATGATGACGTGAGTTCCAGATTAATCGCGGAATGGAGATTCTCAGGAAATAGACATCAAGCTTTTCAAAATTTCAGATTCACCAAAAATTAACCAAGTTCACCCTTTTATCATTGTACAAAAAAAATTAGAATAAAAGAATAATATGTATTAAATAATATATAAAAACTATTTAATACTACAAATTTTTATTTGTCATTGTGGGTCCATAATTTATTTCTTCCTTTTTGATTATTGTCACATTAGGGGTATTCAAATAAGTTAGAGTTTAACGGTTTGACAGGTTATGTCGGGTTAAAGTTGGGTAAAAAGTTAATTTTTACACTTTTAACCCAAGGATTAATGTGATAGGTTAATGAGTCACTTATGTATTTTGCATAACCTTAAAGAGTAGCGCGCCCAAAGTTAATTAATTAATTTTTTACTAGACTTTAACCCGACATAACCTGTCAAACCGTTAGACTTTAACTTATTTGAATACCCCTATTAGTTCAATTTCTTATAACTGTATTTTTAACTGTCTCTTTACAATTTATTTTCTTCTTTTTATTTTCTTGATTTTCTTTCAATACAGGAAATGTATAATTTCTTCTGCCATTATAAATGAACAGTTCGTTTTTCGTGTGCTGTAACAGGCTAATCTTTCATCGGATTAAAGGAAAGTTAGATTGTCATACTAACAGGAATGATTTGCGATAAATCAACCGTAATTTCAAAGATAACATAGAATTGTGCGTTTCCGACGTGCAATTCTGATCGCACCAGGATTCAACTCTGTTGATTCTACAGACCCTGTCGACTAGCCGTTACTCTCACGATCTCGTTACTGCAAAATGGCGCCGTTACAGAGCAGCAAAACTCTCGCTATTGACGAATGGTCCGGAAGAAGCGCGAAGAGATCAGCGAGACGAAGATCTCCGATAAAAGGTGTCCGAGCCGTCAAGATGACGCGGTGAGAAAAAACCGGGTGGTTGAGAGGATGAGATTGGTGTTCATCTTCGGTGCGAACAGAACCGAAACACCCACGTCTCAACGTTCACCGTCCGGTTTCGCCGTGGCTCAAAGTAGTGGGGTTCGTCAGCCCGCCTTCAGTCACGCCTACACCTCACTGCGATCGACTGTTGCAGCTGCCGATGGTAGGGCGCAAGACAGTTGCATCGTCGAGGCGAGAAGGGGGCTGGCAGGGATGAAATTGCACGGCAATTGCGGCGTCGCGCCCGGATAATTGCTGCGCTGCATACGGCGCGCTGCCAACTGCGATATTCTGCGCTGCGTTAACGACATTTCAACTCGCGATGCAGTGTAGCTTCGCTATTAAATGCAATGTATTACGTGCGTATTTGAAGTCGTATTAGAGTACCGTATCAGTAACACACGGTATTATGCGATTCAGTTTTATTGAAGGATTGAAGACTATCGCAATTATTACAGAAGATAAAAACGGTGCGGTCATTCGCGATAATGATAACGAGCTATAAAAGTCTATGATGAACAATAACATAATTAATTACCCCGTTTCCAGAAATCAATCTAAAATTAATATTAATTTATTGTATATTTCTAACTCATGTTCAGGAATCTATAATTTTTTTTTTAAGTTTTATTTAATTATCCCCTTTCAGATCCTCCAAGATTTCAAACATGCGGTTCTTAGGAAATTGCTACTCTCGAAGCTGCAAGTCGACGCTAGAACAGCAAGCTAGAAGGACGAGAGCAGCAAAAAGCAGCAGCATCTATTACAAAAATCGGTCGATAAATATAACTAATTGCGAGCTAGTTAGTTATATTTATAATATAATTAAGGTTAGTTTAACTAGGCAAAGAAGTTTTATTTGAGAGGACATTATAATTTATTACCTTAAGAAAACTTTAAAATGTCTCAAAGAAAACCTTTTTGTGATATTTTTCTTCTATACCAAAGACGTCGGATAGTAAGAATAATATAATTTGGTCAGCCGACAAAACGAAAGACTATTCATAAAATTTTTAATGATTTAAACCTGCAATATAACAATTATTGAGTAAATATCGTCAACTACACTTTTATGATAATGGGAGATGAACGACGACCATCCAATTTTTAATGGTTCCGACAATATAATATAACTATTATTATTTAAATTTCTTGCTTTGATAAAAACGGACTCCTGCAGAGCCTCCGGCGCCCATCTCTTCAAAAGGGATACTAACACGTTTCATCTTATGACATTTTACGTTTGAATGCCTTCAACCCTATAGATAGGTAATAAATTTACAGCTGTCCTTCCAAATTGAAGACAAATTTATAGTTGTCGTAACTCAAAGAATTTTTCTATGTCAGTTTCAAGGATTTTTAACATCGGCGCTTATTTTCACATTACTCTTTCATTATGACTTTACAAAGTAATTAGACTATAATTCTATATTATACGGTTTACCAACGAGAAAATAAAATTTTCGAGTAAAAAAATATCCGCACACTTATGAATGCTAATTGGAAGCGTGATACTGCTTTTATTAACCCTTTTAATGCTTTGGATGAATATACGACGGTTGAATTTGGCGAATATTTTTAATTTGTTCTCTGGATATTCATATATGCAAGAAAAAATATTTAATACACATTTCTATAGATTTTATTGCACACTTTGCACAGAAAGTATTTAGTTTTCAACTTCGCATTAAAAAGATTTATTTCATAGTTTTGTCGAGAGAAGAGAAATTCTAAGACGACCGTTTGAATAGAAGTCTATATTTTTCATCAAAACTATTTTTTATCAAAAGATTGAAATAAACAGGTCTAACAATAAGAAGAGAAAGTTTGCAAAGTATAGTTACCAAACTAAATTACTATTTTAATAGTATCCTGGAAACCTCAACTTGTAGAATTTTTATCAAAGGACAGCTGATGTGGCAAATCCATTTAACGGTGTGGTTTTTCGGTGTGGTCACATCTTGACATTTAAAATTCTCTGAATAAGCATTTCACTACAGTAATGATATCGCAAAATATTTGAAAAAATGTCACAAAATGTCATCTAATAGATTGTCGGCTTCTTTGTCGTATTGTATTTTGTATCTATTAAATAGTATTCGTGAAAGCCGAAGTGATTTATGATCACTTTTAAACCGATAAATTATTTTCGCAAGTTAGGCTCCTTTTTGAAGACCCTAGGGTACTATTAAAAAAGAATTTAGAATTGAAATTTAGTTTGGCAACCACAATTTGCAAACTCTCTATTCTTCTTAGGCCTGTTTATTTCAAAACAAATATAAAATATTAAGATAGATATATAGATTTAATTTAATTTCTTTCACTGACAATGAGCATGCTTTAATTTTTAAAAATGAAAAAGATTGTAGGTATATTATTTCACACACGAAATGTTAATTATTTTATAATTTCTATAATATTAAAAATCTAAATCATAAACTTTTGTTAGGCTAAATAACGAATAAGTTTTATTTGTAACGCTCTCGGAATTATAACGCAACATTTGTAGATTTATAACGATTTTGCGCAAGACGGATATTTATAAGTGATATGGACGAGGTGTCTTAATGGTCAACATAAGTAGCGTGGCTGTCATAAAATTTCCCTTTGAGTTTGCTAGGGCGTCACGATGATGGAGAATACATTTAGATACGCTAACTAATTATAGCGCCGTCTTCCGAGCATTATATTTTCTTGTTAATCAAAACGTTTAGTTTTCTTTTTAAGCTTTCCTTCGGAGAACTTGAACTGGCGAGATTTCTGTTAGGAAAATTCAGCCGATGAATATGAAGCATACCTGGAATTTTCTTTACGACTTCCGCCATCTCGCTAATTTTAACGAGTTGTTCGGGGAGTCAAGTGTTAGAGTGGCGCGAGAAGGAACATCGTCGTGGTTACTTTGATATTGAACTGACGTGTTCGAGTTAAAGTCGCGGCTGATCACGACGAAGAAGCTTACAAACGGTCGTGCAAGGGTCGGGCCGCGTGTAAGCGCTCGCAATTAGGCGGGTAGGAAGTCGCCACGGCGAGATAGGCGAGTCGAACGCGCGTTACCACGGATACATTCCGTACAGAAAGCGTATCTCATTAATTGCCTCTAATAATAGGTGGGCCCGCGCGTGGTCCGTTTACTTACAGCCACGAACGAGCATTTACACACCTGACGGCATCCGTGAAAATGCCATGTAATAACATCCACTTCGTGCCGCCGAAAATCCGCGCGTTCAAGCGGGACGAAACGTATCACTGGACCGATAAGATCGCACGTGATCTTGACGCATCCGTAATTTCACGCGCGGCCACTATGTAAGCGAGAGAAAACGAAACCGACGTAGTACTTATTTATAGGAGTTCCGACAAATTGTAAGTATAGTAGCTTACAACGTAAAACGACCAGCCACGACACGATGTGTTACACTATTTCACTGCAATCACGACGTGCGTTAGATTTCATTAATCTTGTCGGCTTTTTAGCGCTGCGTTTCATTTGTCTTGGACGAGGCCACGGAAGATGGAGTCGAAAGCGAGGGGCCCAATTCTCCACGTGCATGTCGGGACGGAGAATGCACGAAATCGCGAAATCAGCGGGACACCGCGTGGGTCGATCGTGCGCGGGCCAATTGGGTCCTAATTTGGGGAGGGTGTCGAACAAAAAAGGCACGTAATTTTCGTAGCGCTGATCCAACTAGCGAGCGAGCCGACGGAATCGTCGTGAGGTCCACCGGTCCGGTCGTCTTGATAAATTAATTTACACCGGAAACGCCTGACAGGGAAATGACGTCATTACCTGCTACCGAATAAGCTAATCCTGGACCTTTTGTCTACGTTCGTTCTTACCACCAACGGCGAATATTTCTGTTCGATGAATGGAAACCTGATTGCACTGTCACAAAGAAACGTGAGAAACAAGAATTATGCGAAGCCTGCTTAGAAGATAAAATCTATCGTGTTATGTTGCGAACATGCTTCTTAGCATTTAGAACCAGATCGTGACTGTACAATTAGGAATTCAAGATGAGCGTTAAACTACACGTGAAAATATAAACTATCTAAATAATCGACGCTGATCATAAAACTATCAACTTCGATGAATTAATAATAGAAAGAGTGAACAAAGCATCGTCCGAAATTTTATTTGATGAGAAATCCAATGTGTAAGTTCACATATGAATTCAGGATAGGTGTTGAAAAGGTGGTCCCTGAGATTCTAGGAAGAAGAGGCGCGGTGTCTGATGATATAAGTAGCATCCTGTATCACGGAATGAAGCCTGGGGAACGGGAGGAGTAGATCGGAGGGCGAGGGGAACGCCGATCTCATTTCGAAACGTGAATGAGCCGGCGGCTACCTCAAACGAGCGCTCGACTCTGCCTTTTTTCTCGCTCCTTCTCTCTCCTCCCTCTGCTCTTCCATCTCTTTACCTCTCCTTCTCGCAGGCCTTTTTGATTCCCGCCGGCTACACTTGAGTTTTTCCCGAACAATGGCGGTCATCCCGCTGTCGCCTGTAACACAGAAGCCGCCAGAAGGCGATGGGAATGATGTACCACCTATCCGGATAATGACTAATCAAACCATCGGGAGGAGACCCTTGGCTCCCCGCTATCTTCGAGCACGTGCACCGCCATTTCTTTTCGAAAGTCTCATAGATATGCATATCCTTTATTTAGCAGCCAATTAACTCATTCGCTTATAAATTTTATCAACCTGATATATTGAAATTTCTTGTAATATTAAGTTAAAACAAAATATTATCGTAAGTTTTATATATAAACATATAAGAATTACAGTCGCGTTTGACACTGAGTGTGAAATATACGTGCCAAAAAGAATTATTGGTTTGATATGGTTGTCGAAGTATCATACGTCGCGCATTAAACTTGAATATAAATTAGAAGCTACATATCAATTATGCTTCTGAGCGATTAGAAAGTCATAATAAAAAAGTTATTTGTTATACACTGATGATTAAATTACAGTAGAATTAAGTAGAATGAAAGCTTATATAACATAAAAATAATGTAGGAATATAAATTGTATTAATATTGTATGTTGTGTAATGGAAAATCATTGTAAATGTAAATCTTTCGTTAACAAACGTTTAAGAAATTATACGTTCGCACATCGTTACGTTTGTCGAGGTTTCAATCGATAGCAGATTCTATCGATTGATCAAGTTCTTCTCGGTGTGGTCACACGTAGGCCGTTTATTCGACCGTATGACTGATAAAAAATGGCGATATAACTCTTGCGTAACGAAGCAACGATTTAATAACGCGTCCGTATGGGGATGCTCGACCGGCCCTCGTCGGGACCGGCGCGGCGGTTAATTAAAACGATCGCTCGGCAAGATCCGGGGATCATTTGTTTACCGATGGCGCGCGGAGAGTTATCTCGCCGTTACGATCGCGCCGTGTCGGATCGCAATTAGCTACCGGATTTAATATACGGAGAAATCTCGGCTCGAGCGAGACGAGAAGCGATGAAGGGGAGGTGAGAAGAATCGAGGACCGCCGTGCCGGATCTCGCGGTTATCGCGGGGTGGGAGGAAGGGACATGAACGAAATGCTCCCGGGAAGAGCGAGAGAAATAAGTCGTATTGGTGAGGAAAGGAGAGATGATCAGTTTTAAGGTAGAATGGAGACGAAGGGGAAGAGAAGGAGAGAAAGAGAGAGAGAGAGAAACGTAGGGGGCAATTGAGATGGAAGAAGACCCGCGGGGCCCGACATGAAGAATGAAGTAAGAAATGGAGCATCCACCGAGAGAGATAACGGCTTCCAGTCGGACAAAGTGACGGAGGTAAAGAAAGCGGGCGAGAGAAGTGAATAGTTGTAAAGAACAAAATGAGGCTGCTCGTGAAAATTAGGTCTCATGACGATCGCGAGAGGACAAGAGTGCAAACGTGAATTACTTTTATAACAATCTGACAGTAGTCTGATCCAAATATATACTTCGAGAATAGATTTTTAAACTTACCATTCATGTATCATAAAAAAACTTCGCTTTCGGGCCTAAAAAATATCGGATAACGGTCGATCGACCAAGTCCTGAATGCGATGTCTGAGATTTGCGGGCGTGAGTGGAGGCAACGTGTGAGAAATCGTGCGTCGCACCGCCTCGATGACTCGGCGTGGGCGAAAATCAGCGTGCCCCGCCTCGAGGACCCCGAGCAAGGGTCCGCATGATTAGAACCGGGCCTATTTTCCCGATCGCGGCGGCCCCGGCTGCGAAACAGAAGCGGCGAGTGTCCGTCGTGGCTTTAGGGAAGAAGCCGCGCTCGGTTAATTACTTCGGACCCATTACCGCGCACAATGTAGGCCCCGGTGATTCCCGCAACACCTCTTCTTGCTGCGGCATCAGCCCCTCGCTCGTCCAACCGGACGGCGTGGCTCGAGATGAGAAAGCGCGCGCGGGTAGCGAAGAAGGGCGACGTTTTTGTTTTTACCTAATTTGCCCCGAGAGAGAAAGAGAGAGGGGTGCGATGGGGGACGAGCTGTCGCCTCGGCCGCCATTTCTTGGGACCCTCCAGGATACTCCTCGTCCATACCCACGGAAAGATGTACAGTCATCGACGCTTGATCGAGCCGACGCGACGCGGATACCCGTCCTCTTCCTCCTCCTCCTTCTTCTTTTCCTCCTCCTCGTTCGTCTCCTCTTCGTCCTTCTCGCTGTCCTCTTCATTTTCTTTGTGCTCTTCTTGCCGCTCTTTTTTTACAGTGTCTTCTTACCGCTGCCAGGCGTTATATTTTTTGAACAACAAAATTTCTCGATCGGACCTCGCAATATCCACTCGATATCCTGATCATAAACGGACTTGCCAAACTTTTATCCTCGCTTGTCAGCAGCACGCCGAAAAGATCTCGCTTCGCCATCGTCGATCATTGCAACATTCAACGACTGCCTTTTCACGCATAGAATATGAACGGTATTACTCACAAGAAATTATACAATTTAATGAAAATAATATTTTATTTTATATTTGTTTTTGTTTATTTGACTACGCTCACATTTTTCGCCCACGTCTTTCGTATAATCATGTCGTTGCGTCATGTCGTACGTGCTCGTGCATCTCTGTACGCAATGAGACGTGCATCTGCCGACCAGACAGCCTACAGCTACCGCATCTGGTTGACCGCAGGTACTCAACTTGCATTTTTCGAGAGGAGGACAATCCCGGGAGCTATTTCTGTCTATGTGACATGCTGTTCGTGAAATTGCATAAGAAAGCAAATATTAAAAACCATCGACGTGGCATCAACGTTATGTATCACTTGTGATCTTTCTTCTTGTGCTTAAAGCTTAGATTATAGGTAAAATTATGATACGAGCGAATGCGACTAGCTCTGACCATAAGATACGGAGTTAGACAAATCTCAAAAATACATTAATAATAGAAATAATAGCGTTTTAGTAATGTTAGGACAATTAGAAAATGAGATGTTTACGAGAAAATAATTGTGACTGATACAATGGCTACTTCTCGAAATAAGATTGGCCATTTATTTGAATGTACGGGCAGCTGCTTTCTAGTCTCATGTCTCATTGATGTAATGCTGGCTCACACATGGAGAGAAGAAGAAGATTTGGAGCAGGTTGATCGGCGCTGAGGCGGACAGTAGCTCGAAAGTTTAATTAATGATGGCCAAGTCCTGAGATTCATTCATACCTCGAAGAATCCTGCGTCTCGAGCAAAAAGGAACCAAGTCTGAGGTAGCGGTGCGGCCAAGAGGACCAAAACGACAAAGATTTCACGTCGCGCGAGAGAAAGGAAGAGAGAAAGAGGGCGAAAGGCAAACGGAACAAGGGGAAAGGAGACAGAACAAAAATTGAGGTGCATTGTGGCCGTCGGTTTTTTGCTCTATCTGCGTCTACGAGCGACGGACGCTTACGGGGAAAATTTCATATTCGTCCATTTTTCTTCGTCGAACCAATTCCAGAAGCTTAATTACTTTTCACCTTCACAAAGCTTCGCGGCCCACGGCCGCTCCCGTGGCCTACTCCGCACGTATGTACTTATACATTTATCTACCTACATATATCTATATATAGATAGCTGTAATCTCGTTCTAAGATAAACGTTATCCTCTGCGTCCTGCGACAAGGCGAGACAGAGAAAGAGAGAAAGAGAGAGCCACAAGTGTGCCAGCAGAAGTATAGATTACAATGACGATGAATGCGACATTTTATCGTCGTGGTAATTAATTTTTTTTGTATTTCGACAGACTTTTTCGATCCCTTTGCCGCCAGCGATAAGAAATCTTAGTACGTGTGACATTGTGGTAAGGGTGCTAATTGGGGTTAAGACGTGTATCTCCAAAAATTGGAAAGAAACAACGTTAGGGAGAGCTTCAGGAAGCACGAGGGAGCCCGAGGAGCAGGAGGCGATTGGACGGAAGTCTAGTGTAAATACATAAGGAAGCGAAGCATTAGGGAGCGACTTCCCCCGGAGCGTATAAAATCAGTAATTTCGCCTTTAGACGAGATCAGACCCTAAGTCATACATGCTGCGTTCGGTGCGAATGCGCACGGAGCCTTAATGCCCCGCTGCATCGACGCTCTGGTCAACAAAAACCATGCATTATCGCGCTAACTGCATGATCTACGAAACTCTCCAATAAAAGAAACTCGAAGGAATATGGTGATTCTTCTCTTCCTTTTCTAACAAGCTGTGCTTTCATTTGTAATATCAATATAATTATTCGGAAAATTACTAACAATAAGTAATAATGGCAATACATTAGTATAAATAATCTAATACACATGTTTCTCGAATAAGAATTATATGTTCCATAGCAATTATAAAACGATGTTTTCCGCCTATTTTGCTAATCGGGAGACACGTATTAAATACACGCGAATTGACTTTCTGCACTTACTTTGTTTTATTACATACGTACGTCGAGAGAATGCGAGGCAATAACTTTTGCCGCACCCTGCTCGCAACGCGCACCGCAAAGTGCAAAGGAAGTCGTACCGCCGACCTCCCCCTTCGTTCGCGCCTTATGTAAACATTAAAGTCTATTACTTTTCGATCTCAATTTCGGACCGGACGCGAAACTTTTTAATTTACACGCGCGGCAGAACCGACGCTGCCGTCAAGCCGAAGCCGGGGCCGGGGGTAGTGCCGCCAAGATATAGAGCTGGAACGCAGGAAAGAAAGAGAGAGGGCGAGAGAAAGCGAGGTGGCCGTATTCGCAGCTCTCGCGTTACAAACGAAGCCGACACCCACCTGTGTTCGGCTTTTTCTTCTCCTCTTTTTTCCCTCCTCGCTCGTTTCTGCTGCCTCTCTCGTTCCTTCCTCCCTTCGCCGCTCTCTTTCCACACCACGTAGGAACGATGGAGGCCGCATCCGAAAAATGTTATTAAAATTTACTGCGCGATCATTGCCCCGCTTGATTGGATCCGATAAAACTCTGTCTTCGGGATTTTCTCCTTCCCCTCGCACGGGATTTCCAGCGATCGGAACTGTCACCCCGATGCTTCCTGTTACACGCGATTTACGATGGCATGGCAGCCGCGCGCGCGTTTGGTTTTTCGCGTGTCACTCGCGCGAGTGCGGCGCGTGCATAGCGCAGTCTTCGGGCTCAATGGGCCGTGTCGCTATGCGGTAGCAGGATGACATTGCTGCACAGAATGGAATGCAGCGACGTCATACCAGTCGCAATACTGAAAAGATATAACGATTTACATTGACGGTGCGCGTACGCAATTTTGCGCGGGGCAAGAAGTCGATATATCAATCCTGAAAAATACCTTTGGACTCTTTATTGTGTATGCCGTGTGTTATCTATGCTAGAAATCAAATATAATAATTATATTACGAAACCGCAAATATAAAACTAAATTTTCTAATGCGTTAACGTAGCTTTTTTACGCGGTAAAAAAAAGTGGACGAGATTAACGTATACAGAGCGGCACGACTTTACGCGCAATGTTTGCACGAGTGGTAAGGATCGCGCGATCGGTGTGAATTCTACGCACGATATTTGCATAAGTGATGCGGCCCGCAGATAATAAGCGTAATGCGTCGGTTCTCTCCGCGCGCCGTGCTGTTCCGAGAAGGCGAGCTCATCCTCCGTATTTGTTCTCCGTGATGTTACGTTAATCACAACCTCCATTACAATTTGCATAGGTGTGCGTAAGGGGGTGAAAAAAATTTACATTTGAAAGGCTGGCGGCGCGACGCGAGCGAGATTTATCGGGCCGGATAACTGTCTACGCGGTTTTTCTCTCGTCAGAGAAGCAGAATCTAAATTGTAAAGCACTGGTTAATAACGGATGTTACAGTCTCTCACGTTTCTCACCTGTAAGCAATGAAGAAAGAAGGTTGTTCATGCTGACTACGTCGCGCTACCGTCCGATCACGTACGTTGGTTTGCGTTTCGCTTCATTGCATCGCTGTTCGATGCTGTTCGATGCAGCCGATAATAACTCAATAACGATTACCACGCTAATCTTTCGATCGTTATTGTCTATGGCGAATGATTGTAAATACACAATTTAATTCAGCTTTAATGAAATAATAAATTAATATATGTAGTTAAGTATTAAGTATATAGTTTGTAGTTTGAAGCGCCCTTTCCAAGACCTATGACGATCCATGCTGACAATGAAATATATCTTCGCGTTGGACCAGCATCCCAGCGGACCCTAAAATACCGTAATTAAGGCCGATCGCACCGAATCGCACGCCCACGCGGGTACTCGTCATACTCGTGACAAAGTAAAATTTTCAATTGCAGGATACGGCCATTAGCGCGAACCGCAGCTAATCCCACAAATAGAGCGTGGAGGACGATACGGCCGGTGGGGGTGTGCCGGCAACGGCACAAAAATTAATCATCCTCGCGTTAATTGGCGGGCATGATTAAGCGATGGTCCCTCACGCCAGGTTGACTTTCGTCGCTCTTTGCTGTTGCCTGTTGTTTTACACGCGATTCTGATCCAGATAGCAAACGAGATCTCTTCTTTCGTAAAAAATAAGATAGTAATGAAAACCGGATTGGAGAAACATTTACAAATGTACGTCTCATAATTTTGAGATTGACCAGCGTACGTTAATAGTGCGCGAGAATTTACATTAACGTTGCACAATTAATTGTCATCATAAATATATAACTCTTAAGAATATATGTGTGTATAATTTCTAGAAACAATCAATTGTTTTTTCAGGAAGAAAGAGTTATTTCATATTCTTTCCATCTTTTCCTGCTTATTCATCAGCGACTAATAGCCTCGAAGATGCTCCCGAGGACGCGACGACGGTTGTCGGCGTTATCGAGTCGAGAGAGTATTCTATCGTGCCGCAAGATTTCACGATGTAAATGGCTTGTAACTGACCCACCGCAGTGTTGGACCAATTTAAGGGATCATTTCCCAAGTCCGCGCTACACTTGACATCAGAGCGTTGCGACGCTCGAGCGACGAGCGAGCTCGTCCGCGAGAGAGGAGCGCGCCCCGTGATGGATCGGGGACCACACACGTTACGCACCGCACCGTGTGATGCGCCGCGATGCAACGCGCGGCGCATGTGTTTCCTCCGGTTGCAATTTCGGACCTGACCCTGATTCTCGCGAACGAGATTGCCCGCCCTGTTGACGCCAGTTCGCTGTAGCCAAACACAGTTAATAGTTGCGCGGAAAATCGACGTGGCGTTTATTTAGCGGAAAAGAATCAACCCGGAATATGTCTCTCTAATCACCTCTCTAATTAGCTCCTGATCTGTTAATTGGGTGTAACGACGAAATCTGAGATACTTAAGATTAATCTTGGTACTCGTAATATATATACCGCATCTGTATCTTCAAATAATTAATATATTGATATCGATATTGACGACGGTGCATTCATCAGGCTACCGTTTCCACGATAATGGCCATACCATTCACCGACGATGAATCTTATTTAGCGAGAACGAAAGCGTCGCGATCTCGGCAGGTATATATGCGTGAGCGCGAAGCACGTAGACGGCCGAGGAGCAAGCAAGGGCGGGTGGTCGATATCGCGGGCTTCCTCAGAGAAAAATTCAATTTTACAAAAATATCGGTCTGGTAATGAGAAATAGCCGCTGAGTCAGCGTGGTCGCCGGTAAAAACTTGAAGAAGGCAGAAGAGGCCGCCGGCTCGTTCTCCGCTCGTACACTCGGGCCCCGCTGCGTCTCACGCCCTCGGTCGTTGAGAGAAAAATCAACCCCCTCGCACCCTCTCCACACCTCGCTCTCCGTTCTTCTCGTTTCGCTCTGTCGGGAGAGGTCTCGCCTTCGGATCCTCTCTCTTTCTCTCTCTTCACGCGGCCACGTCTTCTCTCGCATCTTTCGCCGCAACGTGGAATTCTGCGAAGCGAACGGACTAAAGAGAGGCGTTTTTTCACTCTCTTTCGATCGGGCCGACGATCGCGATCAATATGCATCAATTCGACAACTACTACCCAACAGCTCAATCAGTTGCTGCAGCCTCATTCGCATCGCGTTATAAATTCTGAGTTCAAAACGGTTTTCTATCTATCGCTACGATTGCACGAAATATCGTTATGGAATTACCTACCGCTGCAATTCCTTGTGGATATTTCAGAAAGTATACTTGTTCTCAGATTACTTTCAATTAAATGATGTATGATGTATCGCATTTACACAAAGCACTCGCGCGACGTGCAGCGATAAGTAATTAACCTCGGACGGAAGTCCGGAGTGCATGAATATGAAGTTCCTTAATGTAGGAAGAAGGATCGTAATTATATGAGTTACGATCGCGGCGCGGCGCGCGTTTACGGCGGCCCGCAATGCGGGCGAGCAACAAAGAGCCAGGTTTTATGCACGTAGGAAATTTTTGCAGGTAATTCATCTTAGGAATCGTAGAAACGGGCGGAAGAGAGTAAAGACCTCTCGCTGCAAATTAAACACGGCGCGGCGCGGAGATGCGAGATAGTATTATATACATGCCGATCTCAGCGTGACGACCGCCGTTGTTAATCACTGCGCTCGTGTGAAATCGATCTCACAGATCGATTTCTTTTTTCCGACATGAAGAATAATCCGAAGAGAGCTTGAACGATGAAAGATAAATCCAAAAAACGCAACGAGATCTACCTAGATCAAAGTGAAATTTAATTTGATCTTATCATTAGCATCTCTTCGGGGATCGAAGCGTTAGGAGTCGATGAATCCAGCCTGCGAAAATGATACATTAAGACGCGGAAACTTCATTACCTAGTTTAAAAGAAAAAAAAAAGAGATGTACAATTCTCGTCTTAAACGGTCGAGAGGTCTTGGAAAAGATGACCTGGGCATTCTCCTGGCACGGCGAGGCGAAAAGGGAAGGCCGAGGCTGAAGGTGTCGCGCACGTTGCACGCGCGACTGACCGTAGGCAGAGGCGTAAGACAGTGGCAGCGCGCGTTTCAGCGTGACGGCCGCCATTGTCCACGCGTGAAACCGGCCCGCGGCTTCGCGCCGCGCCGTCCGGGGCCCGGGACCCGTCGCGCGTGCACGCATATACGTATGTACACGCAGAGATAAGGACACGTTGCAACACACGCGTGTGCAACATTTCTCACACACGCGACGGAAGCCGGCAAACGCGCATCACTGAGTCCAAACCGGGCGGCCGCATGATAAATGCATCCGAGACGGTCGACGTGCATCAAATAAGAGAAGGGGGGCTGGCAGGCCCCCGCTGCTGTACACGCGTGTGCACGTCAGCGACGGCGAGCTATATGAACAGCAAAGGATCCGCCGCCGGACAGCCACGAAATTAGAATGCCACCGGCCGCCAGAAATCGATGTCGGTCCCCCGATCGGGCGGTAATTGAGATTTGATTACCGGCCCGCTGAAGAAGAAAGGAGAAAGGAAAGGAAATGTCCTCGATAATTAAGCAATTAACTTTAACTTAATTTAAAAAATTGTCATTAGATAAGATACGAAATGGAACAAATAGAATGCAGCGAAATTACGAATAGAATAATAGAATAAAGGATTAGAAAGCGTTGTAACAAATGTATTCTCCAGATCAGAACATTAATAGTTAATAAATGTTACATTGAGTCAATTGATATCAAGGTAGATTATTTTGAAATTCCTATCCTTCGGTTCCATTTCGTTTTTAGATCCAGTCACAAATTCAATGTACGACCCGAGAGGAACGAATTGGCTGGTTCGTTCGTGTTAGTTGTCTGATAGCCGGCGGGTAAGAGAAGGTGATTCGAGTCATTCTAGAAAACGGTAGCAAAGTTCGTTTAGTCGTCGAGGCCGGCATGAAAAAGCGAGAAGCGCTGCTCCCGGAATCGTCGCCCGACAATGCCGCAACAAAATTACATCGAGCCCTCTCTCTCTCTCTCTTTCTTTCGCTCGTTCTTTTTGATCTTAGAACCTCGTCGTATCCGGCGGACGGCTGGTGGGACTGGTGTGGAGGCTGCTTGTCCGAAAAGAATTCCTCGATCTCGCCTCATGAATGAGATCGCGGCTACCGCGGGGCGACCCGCGGCGGCGACTAGGATGATGAAGAGCATTCCGCGATGGGAGGCGTCATTGTGATCCGGATGTCATATGTTGCCCCGCAGCGAGTGTTTTACATTCTCTCGCTTCGTAATGACTCGAATTCCCGCATCGTCGTTTCTTCCTCCGCCGCCGCCGCCGCCGTCACCGCTTTTGCTCCTCTCGAACCAGTTTATGGGATTCGACGAGGAGTAACGTTGTCCCCGACGTTCGATCGTGCGTTCCACCCGTCCTTTCTTACTTGGGCAAAGTGTAAGAAACGCACGAATACGCTTTTCAGCATATGTCGCGAGTTCTCGCTGATGTCGGCGGAAAACGGAGAGAACGCGTGCTCGGTGGATTGAATTATTCCGCGGCACACAATCGTCGAGGAATCTCAACGCGGAAATCACTCGCGTCCTCGCGGGTCTTAATGAGCGCCGCACAATCGCGCCTTTCAGGAGAAAAACGTCAACGAAAGAGAGATTGTCTCGCTATTATTACTCACAGGATAATGACAGTGATGTAAGAATAGTCCCTGGGATTACTTCGAGCAAAAGCCCCGCGCGGCTCATTTGACATTTCTTCGTTGACGTTTCTGCATTTTCTTTCCTCTCGCGCGTCTCCTATTTTCCGCACCAATCGATGAAATTGCGTCACATAATGGCAAAGGCGTCTAATGAAGGCGTTTAAGCGAAAAAATATGCAAATCACTTTTTTTCGTATCGTGCGAGTATTTCAAAAATAGCCGTTGATTATCGTCAAGTGGCTCGTTGCGTTTGGTTTCGAATGCGGCTTCGCTTCACGAAGTGACAACGTGGTTCAAGAAGATACCGGTATTCTGCAAAACCGAGTGAAGAGCAATTATCCGAACGGATGTAACGCTGCAAGAAATTCTGACAGGAAACAAAGTGAAAATTTTCTAGAACTTAATTATCTCGAGTTAAGAATATTATATCTTTCTAAAAATTGTTATCTTCAACGCAAACTCTCGCACACATTCGCCTTACTTTCACGTAGCGCGGTGATATCCCTGCCACGTGATCGTGATCTTCTGAAAAAAGTAAAAGTCATCAACGCCCGGTAGCAACGGCAGTAGCACTCGATCGTGATGGTTGCGATCGATCTGTTCTCGCTCGCACGCGAAGTTACGAGCTACCTATAGCTCGTATCAAGTACCGTGCAATGATACGCTGTACGGCGTAAATTTGGTAGCGACAGCTTCGATCCGCCAAATCGCTTCACTCCCTTGTATTCTCATGCATTAACATATCCATTAACATATGTACATCGGAGTTAACATATTGAGATCGAATTTAGCATGTAACGATGTGTGTCAAATTACGGTTTATCATCGACAAAGTATTTAGTGAAATAAATTAAAAATCAATCTATGTTCATGTATAACGCTAAGGTTTCTTCGTCAATAATCAGCTATGTCAAATTTAAATAAAAAATATATCTATTTAAATAAATCTTACATGGATCGCCTCCTATATCGCGAAGATGCTCGCGTAAAATCGAAACTCGTGTAGAATTGTTGAACGTTTTCGCCGCGCGCTCGAATCGATCACTGGCAGCCGAGTAAGAGGCACTGCTCGCCACAGAAACGATATTACCACTTGGTTATTATGTGTACAAGGCTGCTGATGTTCGAGCCAAGCAACACCGGTGCGCGACGGCAGCGGTCTCGCTCGTGCGAGGGCACGAGAGGAAAGAGGGCCCGCTCCGGGACCTACCGCCGCGAGGCTCAAGGATCTCGCGACGAGCTTTCGCGCGCCGACCGCGATTGGGCCTCTCCTCGCCAATTTAATTCCTCGGTAAACGATGGGCTTGTTTGTAATTAGTAATTAATCTTTGGGTGAGACTCATTTTTCTAGATGGAAATTTACAAACCATGTCGAAGCAAGAAATGCGGTGCAGCGAGAACTTCAGGCTGCAGTGACTTTCAGCTTTACCAGGATAATTCTAATATCTACTTATATTTTATTTATTTATTACTTATTTCTAGTTTTATTTAGTTGTCGTTTAAAATGACGCTATAAAGTCAAAAAATTTGACTTGGACTGGGAAGAAAGGAAGGAGCGCGGCATCGCGGTGTCGTTGACAGCTTGACGAAAAAGCGTTCGATATAAAACGCGAGGCTATAAAAGAGACGCGTGACTAAACGGGGTCAAGATTAAAATAGAAGTAATGACCGCGAGGCAGTGAGAAACGGTGATTGAGGATTCAAACGGTTTGAACGACGTGTCCTTGCGTCACTGAACGTCGTGCTTATTGAACTCGATCGTTTGACATTTCTCTCTCAATAAAAACGATTCTAATCCTTGTAAATCTCCATGAGAAAGAAAATTTTAAAAATTCTATCAAACTAAGAAGAGGGAAAATGTATATATTCTCATTAACTATGATTATAACTCGTCGAATGACATGGTCAGTCAAAAACCTATTCGAGAAACTTTATCGAAACTTCTCTTATGACACGTGAACGCACAAGGAAATAAATGTGCACATTAATTTTAATGATCACATCGCGTTAAATCATATATACTTTACGTGTAGCTGTAATACCGCGAAGACCACGCGTAAATGTACGAAAATGCAACAATGTGACGCAAAAACGCTTAATTACGTTGTTATTCGCTGTAATGACGTCTAATCGATGGAAAAGCGCGTATAAAGTCAGCCACGACATAACGCATGACTTATTACATGCGAGTGACGAACGTATGTTAGTAACGCCAGCGCGTTGCAAATTATATCCGGTTAATCGTTGATCGCCTCGCGCCACTAATTACAAATTTTTCATCAAGCGTTTAAAGGATGTTAATTGATATTAATGACTGCTCGATACATTTCCAAAAGCATGAATTATATGACATATATTCGAGCAATTCGCACAATGGATTTGTCTCAGAAATCTATATTATTAATTTTTGTCATATTTTATCATTAATAAACATTGAGATATCCAAAATAATATTCCAGAATTAAAATAATATGCTCTGTAATTTTGTACATGATTATTATTATAATTACTGCGATCGTTTATGTACAGGATGCTTTTATATCTATTTTTATACACTCTCGTAAATAGTCTTCGTTATTCAGCGGTAAGATTGCGCTCGTAATCATTAAAGGAATATACGTTTCTTTGATGAACCTTATATTCTCGCTAAGCGCTCGGAAAAGAGCGTCAGGATCGGATGATCTTGACAGATTGGTGTATATTGGCAACGCCCCTCGCGTCTATAGTCGCCCATCTCGCCAGCGTACTATTCTCGATGCGATCTACTTAACGAACGAGACGAGGCGATATTAACGAAGACAAAAAGCTCCGATCGGCGAAGAGAGGCTCGTAAACGGATTTTCTGTCGACTGCAACTTCTCGGAAATCACCTGGACGCGGCTTCCACCGGCGAGATCGCATCTTACCGTCGGCGTTTCTTCTGCCGCCGGCATCCTTCCAGGATTTTTACCCCTGTCTCCGCCGGCCGTTTTCTCCCTGTTAATATTTTTCCCGGTTCTATTCGCTGAATCAGTAGAACGGAAGATCGCTCCGTAACGACAAGATATCTCGCTGATGAAAAGTGAAACCGCTTCTGCATTGTTGGGAACGTGGGAATCGCGAGATTAAAATAAAAGATTGTTCTTCTATATCTATATATTGCTATCTTCATGTTTTTAGACGCTTATTACTATATTGTTTTGCTACTTTGTACAGATGCAAATTAATAGATTTGGAGTTATCGCGAGTAACAAATTAATCCAGCCGGTTCTCAACGAAGAGGAACGAGAAGAAGTGGGTGGTGGATAGAAGAAGATAATGCGAGGAGAAGGAGGAGAGAGAATATCGGAAACCCGTGAAATTCCGATAATTCACGCCGCGATGGCTTCGGCATTCCCACAAATCTCGATGATCCTGGTTCGCAGCCGATAGCTTGTATATCGTGATCACCATCGGACGTATTGTGCGACCGCAAAAATATATATTGCCTATCGCGGCGAGAGATTGAAGCGTTTCTTGCCAGGAATCTAACGAAGCATAAGCGCGCCTTTTTGGTCTCTACCTGTATCGCCGTTGTTCTTGTCGCGGAACTTTTCGCCACCCAACGATCCCACGCTAACATTATTTCTTCTGCAACAATATCGAGCGAATATTTTCCTCTTTCGTGAACAAAAATTTATTTTTTTATAGGCAACGGAGAATTTTTCAAATTCTCGAAACTTATAAAAGGCGAAAGATTAAAGAAAGAAAAAATATATCAAAAAATTTTTGAAAATAATTGTGATGTCCATACTGTAACGTCCAGTAAAAAAAATCAGCGTTATAAATTCCGAATGAACAAAAAAAAGAAGGTAGTTCCTCAGGTACGGTAGCAAAATTTTTTGCGCGTCTGGTTTATTTCGTCGTGTAAAGCTCCTGTCCACCTCTGGACAGGAGCTATCCTTTTATATATTTTTTTTACCCGATAGGGATGAGTTCGTCGAACAGTACTCGACAATGAGGATTATGGACGATGATGACGAATATTTACGACTTCATATTTATGATTTGACGATTTTACAATTCAGGTCAGCTTCATTGGTTACATACGAGAAACGCTACCCCGCAGACTGCACTGAAAAGAAAACTTAAGAATAGTAGTCGTGTTTGTGTCACATGGTGACATCATTGGGCACTTTTAGTATTTCCTTCTTTTCATTTTTTTTTATTTCTAAAGAAAAGTTTAAATGCATTATAATGAAAAGAACTAAAATAGACATATTTTTAAAATGAAAGAAAAAAAATATTGCAGGATGAATCGGAGATACGTCGAGTCAGATTTTCCTTAGTAGGTACTGACATTCCTTAATAAATATATATGTGTAATGCATAAATATTTAAAACATGTAAATTGTCTCTGTACATTACATATATATTTTATATATATTATATTACCTATATTACTTTTAAAAATTTATATCAATTGTACTTTCTGTTTTAATAATATTTAATTTTAATTGTCCAATTTTTCAAGTTTAATCCACAAGTAAAATTTAAATAAATTCCAAGAAAAACATAATAAGTTCAAAAAAGGCCTTATATGTATATATCATGTCTTTCAGAAATGTTGCCTCTGCCAAATTAATCAATTCTTTGTGCGGAGATCAGGAATTCTATAAAAAACCAAACCAAGAAAAAATTCATGGTGGAATCCGCTGTGAATTCAACATTTCGGATCTTCGCAGACCGAAAAAGCGACCATTTCCAGCGATCGATGCGACCAGACGATTAATTCCTGTGAGAAAATTTTCTGTTACGATTCGATGATGCGGATCGCCAACGCCGTCGAGCGAACAGTTCGCTGCACATCGAAAGTAGCTTCTGCATTGCAAAATCAGGCCGACCGCAATTAGTTTCTTATTTAAACTATGATGATCTTATAGTATATAGTCCAGTATATCTTAGCGATACCGCCAACGATCTCCAATCAATTTATATTCTGATCGATATCTCCAATCAATATATTATGATATTTTTGTATTTTCTTTTACCTGTCGTTGAAATTCTATGATGCCATATCTATTAATCTATTCAATATTCTATTACACACCTTTTTCTTTGCTATCTTTTTATTTTTTAAGAGTTAGATACTAATTTGATACGTACATACATATTTGAAAAAAATTTATTTACGACAGATTCTATAAAATTCATTGTCTTTCAATTAATGAGTTCCTCGATGAGTTCTAAAATTTATTTTATTCTTTGAAAAAGCTTAATTGTTTTGAAACACATTTTGGCAATTTAGAGATAGAAAAATGTCACCATAAAAAACGGAGAAAAATGTTTTACACTTTCATTACAATGTTGACCTTTAAAAGTTTATAAGAAAAGACAAAAGAGAAAATGACGTAATAATACTATTGCAATTCGTAAAATTATACACAAACTTTAGTATGGGGAATAATTAATGTGCTTGTTTTTAAAGTCGTTTCTTAACTCAGAAAATGAGTTTATGACCAATACAGTTATCAACATTAATCAATATGTTATTTTGTGTCCTTCCATGATTCATTCTTTTCGAAGTTTATATGTGCGAGACAATAGTAGACTGAACCAGCATGAAATTTACAAGCTGGCTTTAGTGGGATTCTCGCTGAGAATCCTTATTGGATCCTTGCCATTTTAGAAGGTTTGTTCTAAAATAGAGACCTTTCCATTTTTCTTTTCAATTGCAAAGCGGGATACTAGCAATGTTAGTATTTCGCTTTGTGAAAAGCACGTCGAGAGTGTCGGGACAGCATAGGATACCGTTTATATTCGTTTTGCAGACTAGAGGAAATGAAAAAGTTAAGATCTTAATAAAAATAACAAGATATCGTTTAAGCGAGTTTGATTAAAATCACGGAAAAACATAATATACAGTTATCTCGATTTTTTACAGGAAAACAAATGTTTATGGTTGCAGACACCTAAAGCAAAAATGTTAAAATATGGGATTTTATTTGAATGATTAAATTTTGAAACTAATCAGATTCTATTGATGAAATGTTTTTCGAATATAAAAGACCGAAAGTTGAAAGTGTTGTAATTAACTAACGATAAATCAAGGCACATAAAATATACACAATTTAAACATTATTGTAAGTTATAATAAATTACCTTTATGTACCTAGTATACTCGAATAATGGATACACCTTTATATACCTTTACTTTTATATTACGTTTCAACTTTTCTGTTAATGACAGACATCCGTTAGGTCTCCTGCTGTTTAGCCGTTATTTCTTTCTGGAGTTATTTTCTACTCATTTTGATGGATACAACGAACAAGATAAAGCTCAAAGTGTGCCACTGCTTTTAAAAAAAATGTTGAAATTCACATTTCAATTCCTTCATTATGGATCAATGAACTCTCTCTCTCTCTCTCTCTCTCTCTCTCTCTCTCTCTCTCTCTCTCTCT